>NW_008693226.1:8122-13635 GCF_000695815.1 Acanthisitta chloris | reverse complement strand
AGAGAGGGAGGGAGGGAGGAAGGGCTTGGCTCTATTCTCCAGAAGAAGTTATTATTATTATAAAGATGAAAGGTTATTAAGAAAATAAGTGAAGATTTTCTTGGCTGTTGTTCAAAAATTTGTTTTAATTATATAATCATATAGAATCATAGAATTTTAGGGGTTGGAATGGACCTTAGAGCTCACCCAGCCCCAAGCCCTGCCCTGGGCAGGGACACCTCCCACCAGAGCAGGTTGCTCAAGGCTCATCCAACCTGGCTGTGAACACTGCCAGGGTTGGGGCAGCCACAGCCTCCCTGGGCACCCTGGGACAGGGTCTCACCACCAGAACAGGGAAGACCTAAGGTCTAACCTAAATTTCCCTCCTTCAATCTGTACTCAACTTGCTGTGAGTGCTGTTTCAGAACCAGGCCAGTTCTAACAGTGTAAGACTATCTCCCATCACCTCTCCTTTCTTTCTGCACCAGCTATTTGTACTACACCATTGTGAGAATTCTAAAAGGGTGGAAAAAAGGACAGGGAGGAAACAAGACAGGGATTCAAAGGGAGAGCAGAATGACTGGGTGACACTGGTGACTCAATGACCACCTGAGTTTAGAGTGGGTTGAGATTTCAAAGACATCGATACATAGGAATTCTATACATTGATACACATTCTACATCTAATTTAATTTGAGAGGGACTGTTTTCCCCTCTATGTTAGATTTCCAGAAGACATGGTCAGATTGTGGGTGCTGTGCCTGACTTCTCACAGGGTTTTGTAAAGCTGAGTTAACCAGGAGCCCCATGAAATTGAGCTACCATGTCACTTCACCTCAAATCTAGAAGAGACATTGAAACCCATAATAAAGCCCCAGGACTGACAGTCAGGACATGTTACACACAGGAACATCACTGTGGCTTAAGCTGTCAAAATACTAACCATGGCTAATCAGAAGAGATGGTGGAAGGGAGGGAAGGTGGTAACTTTCAGGGCATGGCAACACCTATGGGTTAATCTGTCCCTGCAGGTTAATCCATCTCTGTGGTTTTGTTGGCATTTAAAGTTCTCTGCCAGAGCATAAGAACAGGGAGGCAAAACTGCTCACAAATAGAGGTTATTTCATCCCCTGGGCCTTGCCTGATCTGTGTCATTGCCATTAAATGCAAACTGTCCTTAACAGGCATCTTCAAGAGAAAACCACTAACTGGGAGAGAGAGAGCCAAGACCTCCACGGCTTTGCCTTCTGGTGTTTCCTCTCTTTCAACAGTGCAGATGTTACTTTCCAGTGGGCTTTAAGAGAGAATCCCTACTGGTGAGAAGATTAAGAGATTAAAGAGAAAAGGCTCCATTGCAAGAATTTCTCTTCCAGCTGGGGCTCAGTTGGGGTAGAAAGTTTCCTGAGACAGAGAGTCACAGATATGTTGTGCATACAGAGAGATTTGGCTCCTCTGATTAATGCAATGTTAATACAGTGTCACATTTCCCCTTTGGAGAAAACGAGAGTTAAGATAGTGCCACATGCTGTCAGTCTTTAGAGGAAATCAGGAGGGACAATTGGAGTCCTGAAATGATATTTTTCAGGCTTTTAGTTCAGACTCATGACCCTCCTCCCTTTCCCATGTGATTTTAACATTTTTTTCCACCTAGTTTTATCACAAGTGTCACAATTACAAATCTCTGGCTGGATAGAGTAAGGGAACTGTGAATTTTCTCTCACTTTTTGCTGGGTTAAGCCTTGCCTTTCAAGTTATTTTACACATAAAGACATTCAGCTGCCTCTGATCTTCACCAGCCTTCTCTTGGTTTCCTTAGAATACAAAAGTGAGAGGCTCAAGCAATCCCAAAGCCATTGAAGTCACTGGTCTGTAAAGATTAGAATGCCTTTCTTAGCATGTCTCTTTGGGGGCAGAGAGTAAGGTGCAGAAGGCTGGGTGGATTGGGGAGGAAGAACTGTACACAGCCTTTCCTCTTTGGCAGGTGTGAAAGCATTGCTAAAGCATTTGAAGGTGGTTTGAACTTGGGAAAACTCACCTGAAATACAGAAACACATCTCATTTTGTAACACACTCAACAGGCACCCTGAAGAGTTAGGAAGGGTATGAGAACAAACCATGAGCTGGTTTGACTGATCATGTATGGCAGGAAATCATGAGGGTCATTGACTGATTTTTGGTGCAGTGTTTTCTCTTCCCATATTCCTTTCTCTTTCTACCCTATTTCCACCATATTCCCTCTTTGGATTTGCCTTTTTCCCTTCCTCCCTCCTTATTTCTAGAGGGAGTGATCAGGGATGCCTGGTAAAGACATTGCCATGTTCCAGTTCCACTTTAAACATGATTATTACTGTGGACACACCATTAACCTAATCAGCCTTTCTCCTCCATCAGACTCACATTCCCCCTATGGTTGTTGTAGCTCAGAAATCTGATTTTCTGGGTTAGAGAACCTTCAGAATTGCAAAGATTGTCTGCAAATGAAACAGAATGAGTTCCCATCCCTTCTAAGTGCCATGAAGGGGATTAGAAGGGCTGGGGCAGCATCTGCTCACTGACTGGTATGATTACAGGGACAGGAGTGAGGACAAGGAGAAAAGATATCACTGTTCTGGTGGTGAGACCCTGTCCCAGGGTGCCCAGGGAGGCTGTGGCTGCCCCAACCCTGGCAGTGTTCACAGCCAGGTTGGATGAGCCTTGAGCAACCTGCTCTGGTGGGAGGTGTCCCTGCCCAGGGCAGGGCTTGGGGCTGGATGGTCTCTAAACTCCATTCCAGCCTGTAAAATTCCATGATTCTGTTAGTCTATATTCTCTGTACAAGTCACTCATCTTTCATAGTCATTTACCTTTATTTAATAATTGAAAATGTCTTCCTATTTTCCTGGTAACCACAACAAAGATCCTTAGAGATCCATGTGTTCATATAATTCAAACTGGGCATGACTTAATCCAAGAATCATGGAACCATAGAATTTTAGGGGTTGGAATGGACCTTAGATATCATCCAGTCCCAACCCCTGTCCTGGGCAGGGACACCTCCCACCAGAGCAAGTTTTCCTCCCTTGCCCTGCTGCCCACACTCCTGTGGCTCAGCCCAGGCCTGGCTTGGTCTCTGGGCTGAGCTCACACTGCAGCTCATGGGCAGTTTCTCCCCCACCATCACCCCCAAGTCTCTCTCCTCATTGCTGCTCTCAATCCCTTCCCCACCCAACCTGGAGCTGTGCCTGGGGTTGCCATGGCCCACATGGAGCACCTTGCACTGCATTTGGTTGAGCTCCATCAGGTTTGCATTGTTCCACCTCTCCAGCCTGTCCAGGTCCCTCTGGATGTCCCATCCCTTCCCTCCAGCTGGGACTGCCCCACACACTTGGTGTGCTTAGTGAACCTGAACTGGTTCCTGATGTTAATTCAGCATTGGCTTATGGCCTATATTTTCTAGGATGCTTTCTCAGACTCCTCCCCAGCACTCTGACTCCCCCAGTCCTGCTCCTGTGCCTCCTTGTGCACAGCCCTGGGGCTGTAGCAGCTCCCTGGCCAGCTGGAGGGTCCCAGGTGGTGTCCTGCCTCTCTGCAGTCATGCAGAGCATCACAGGCACTGCTGGGCTGGTGCTCTGCTCTGCCTGCCCCAGATCCCAGGGCCTGTCACTCAGGGAGGATCGACACGAGCTATTAGCTGTGACGGACACACACTTCAGTAGTTCTGATCAGGGTATTTTCTATCAGGCTGTGACATTATTGGAACAGATCACCTTTGGTTAGCACTCACTATGCTCTCATTTGTCAAACAGCTCTCTGAAAACAGTGAGAGAAATTGTACAAAGTGTCCAGATATGTCTGTGTGCTGTTGTGGTGGTGAGACCCTGTCCCAGGGTGCCCAGGGAGGCTGTGGCTGCCCCAACCCTGGCAGTGTTCACAGCCAGGTTGGATGAGCCTTGAGCAACCTGCTCTGGTGGGAGGTGTCCCTGCCCAGGGCAGGGCTTGGGGCTGGGTCAGCTCTAAGATCCATTCCAACCCCTAAAATTCTGTGATTCTATGATTACCAGATGGCAGAGAAATCTACCTGGACTTGCCTTCTGTCTGGTTATGTACAAAGCATTTGACACTGTCCTACAGGACATACTTATCTCAAAACTGGAGGGACTTGGCTTTAATAGATGGACCTCTCAGTAGAGAAGAAATTGGCTGGATGGTTGTCCTCAAACAGGTTGCATTCAATGGTTTGATGTTCAGGTGAGACCAGAGTTGAGTGATGTTCCCCAGGGGTTGGTATTGGGACCAGTTCCATTTCAGCAGTGCTAAAATGCAGATATAAACCAATAGTGGCAGTGTAAATTTGAAGCAGTAGATCAGACAACTGCCTGGCAGTGAGTGCAATATATATATATATATATATTTACATGTAATATGGTGCCACATTTCAGGAAAGGAACAGCTAACAACCCTTGGAGGAGCAGAAAAACAAGCTAACATGTTGTTGCAGCACAGTGTGTATATCAGGTGCTCACAGGAGTTATGTGGATATACAGAATGGAATCCACCTAAAGGGATCACAATACTTTTTCATGCTCAGACATCCTCTCAATTTCCACAGAAATAATGGTTTAGAGCACATCCGTGAGCTGAAAATGAAATATGTTTTCGAGATTAAGGAGGACACACACCTGGGTGAATTGGAAATGTTTGTGCCATTTTTTAAGGCTTAAGCTTCCTCCTCATTCCTCTCCCCAAATACCCTCAGTTCATTACAAGTCCAGAAGGAATCTCTTTGTCCTGATGACTGCTGGAGGACTGCTAGGGGCTACCTAGAGCAGAGCTGTCACCAGCAATAAATTAGCTCAGCTGTGGCTTTGTTTAGGTGAGTTTAGAGATGATTTGTGGCTTTGCTGTTAGCAACCAGATGTCTGTGTACTGTGCTGGGATCACAGATTCCCACAGAGGTGAGCTCACTTCCTGCAGCTATGCAGAACAGCACATTCTGGGGGGGTTTGCTGTGCCTGCTCAGTGTGATATTCACAGCACAAGTGCACACAGTGGCAAAGAAATTGTCAATTAAGATATCTCACCATAGTGTGAAACTACTGGACACTAACAATGGCTGTATTTGTAGAGATCATAGAGTCAGAGAATTTTAGGGGTTGGGATGGATCTTAGAGCTGACCCAGCCCCAAGCCCTGCCCTGGGCAGGGACACCTCCCACCAGAGCAGGTTGCTCAAGGCTCATCCAACCTGGCTGTGACCACTGCCAGGGTTGGGGCAGCCACAGCCTCCCTGGGCACCCTGGGACAGGGTCTCACCACCACAACAGCAACAAACTTCTTTGTAAGATCCAACCTAAATTTCCTGCTTTAAATTTGCACCCACTGCCCCTGGAATATTGTACACAGTTCTGGTGCCCTCAATGTAAGCAGGACATGGAAGTGTTGGAGCAAGTGCAGAGGAGGCCACAGAGCTGCTCAGAGCACTGGAGCATCTCCCTGTGAGCACAGGCTGAGGGAGTTGGGGCTGTTGAGCCTGGAGAAGAGAAGGTTGTGTGGAGA
>NW_008693226.1:6098-7886 GCF_000695815.1 Acanthisitta chloris | reverse complement strand
GCTCTGGTGGGAGGTGTCCCTGCCCAGGGCAGGGCTTGGGGCTGGGTCAGCTCTAAGTTCCATTTCAACCCCTAAAATTCTATGATTCTTAGCAGGTGCAAATCCCCAGAGCTACCCTGGGTGCTCTGAATTGTCTCATGTGGAGATTCTGTCACAATTTTAGACCACCAAGAAAACAATTCTATGGGGAACTAAGTTTATTACACTTGAAATAAAACCTCTGCTTTTGTAGTACTTAAGTATCTGCTTATCTTTACTTACAAAAGTGTGCATTTGTGTAGAGGAAGTTTGGACTTTGCTAACTCCCTTTGCACCAAAGAGCACAAGCCCCTACATGGCTCTGTGTGATTATTACATTAACACATCTCTATGGTTACACCACAGAAACCTTTAAGTGTGAATGCATTTTTTGCTTTGAAGCACCAAGATGTTCCTGATGGGAAAAAAAATGACCTCTTTTGGCTCCTGAGATAGAGTCAGGGATGTGATTAATGCTGACTGGATTGCACTGTTTTTCCCTGAAGACTAGCTATTAATATTTTCCAGTGATGTATGTCCTTTCACCTAACCACAAATGGGTGGTCAGCAAGGTATCGAAACCCACATTTTGCCTTAAGAAATCACTTTCACTCTACCTCCACACATAGGACCTTTGACTTAATATCCAGGGACTGTTTCCTCCAAGAATACATGAATGAACACCTCATCCCACCTTACTTCTCTCCCAGTTATCTGCCATTTAAAGCAGAAAAGGTTATTTAAAGGAGAGTATTTCTGGATTTAATCTATTCCAGGGTTAATTCACACTGCAAGCTACTGAAAAGTTTACACAGCAGTTACCATATGCTCTTTGATGTGCAGCCTTGAAAAGTCAGTTGGTTTGGCTTCATTTTTTGATCCATCAGTTACATCATTACATTGGCCCAACAAATTAGCTGATACTTTCAGAAGGCTCCACCTCTCATTTTCTGTTGTTACCAAAGAAGGGGATCCAAGATCCAAAGCTGTGCTTTAGTGCACAGATGTGCATAAGTAAATGAAGAAACCCTGAAGCAAATTGGACTGCAACAAGAAAGGTGCAGCAGGACAAACCAGGATATGTGTGGGTGAGATAAATGAAAGACTTGAAAGCAAAACTGGTTAAAAGGAGGGAGCTCACTCATTCCTCTCTCTCTCTCCCTCTCTGCTCTTCTCTGCTGAGACCCACCTGGAATACTGCACACATTTGTGGTGTCCTCAACATAAGAAGGACATGGAACTGTTGGGGCAAGTCCTAGAGGAGGCCATGAAGTTGCTAAGAGGACTGGAGCATCTCCCTGTGAGCACAGGCTGAGGGAGTTGGGTTGGTCAGCCTGGAGAAGAGGCTCAGGGGTGACCTCCTGGCTCTCTGCAACTCCTGCCAGGGCTGGAGAGAGGTGTGGGATGTGTGTCCTGCCAGGGCTGAGGGAGAGGAGAGAGGGAATGGCCTTGAGCTGAGCCAGGGCAGAGTCAGATTGGATGTGAGGAGAAATGTTTTGCCTGTTGTGGTGTTGAGGCCCTGGGATATTGCCCAGGGAGGTGGTGCAGTCACCATCCCTGGAGGTGTTTCAGAGGTGTCTGATGTGGCACTGCAGGATCTGGGTTAGGGTTTGGGGGTTCCAGCAGTGACAGGTTCATGGTTGGACTCGATGGTTTTTGAGGTCTCCTCCAGCCTTGGTGATTCTATGATTCTAAACAAGAGATAGTATGTAAAATCCTGTGAGGATTCCCCTGCTGTCTAGGGCTGCTAACAAACATCACAGCCAAATG
>NW_008693226.1:5688-6056 GCF_000695815.1 Acanthisitta chloris | reverse complement strand
TTCCCTTCAAGAGACTTTTTTGCTCTGAAAAACCAGGACAAAAGTGTTGTACATGTCTGTGCTAAAACTGTCTCTTCACCTCCCTGTGAGTGACCATTTTGACAGTACTTTTGCCTTTGAATCAATTTTGATAAAAGAAAGGGTAAAAGTGTCCTCCTTTCTAAAGAGCTAACAGCGAGGGGTGGACCTCAGAAGATGTTCTTGAAGCCCCCTGTCCCCCAAAGACATATAATGCTCCTGTTGCCAGGAGCCAAGTGATATCTTCATGGGGAGGGCTTAAATCACTGAACCACAGTAGTCAGCTTCCCAGGAAACTGTCAAAGAAGTCTAGGTGACAGGGAGAAACTATAGTAACATGGGAGGCAGAT
>NW_008693226.1:0-5609 GCF_000695815.1 Acanthisitta chloris | reverse complement strand
TACCATCCTAAAAATGCATGGAAATGAAGATGAGCTGAAAACCTAGAAGGCTTTTACGGGGAAGAAATTAGTAAGATTTTTGGAAGAACTACAGAATTTAATGGACATGGTCTGAGTAGTGAAACTCAAAATTTCATAGAATCATATAATTTTAGAGGTTGGAATGGATCTTAGAGCTGACCCAGCCCCAAGCCCTGCCCTGGGCAGGGACACCTCCCACCAGAGCAGGTTGCTCAAGGCTCATCCAACCTGGCTGTGAACACTGCCAGGGTTGGGGCAGCCACAGCCTCCCTGGGCACCCTGGGACAGGGTCTCACCACCAGAACAGGCAAAACTTCTGCCTAACATCGAACCTCAATTTCCCTCCTTCAATTTGTGCCCATTGCCCCTTGTGCTGTCCCTGCAGCTCCTAACACAGATCCCTCTGCAGCTTCCCTGGAGCCCCTTCAGCTCCTGCAAGGTGCTCTGAGCTCTCCACACAACCTTCTCTTCTCCAGGCTCAACAGCCCCAACTCCCTCAGCCTGTGCTCACAGGGAGATGCTCCAGTGCTCTGAGCAGCTCTGTGGCCTCCTCTGCACTTGCTCCAACAGTTCTATGTCTGTCTCACATTGAGGACACCAGAGCTGTGTGTAGTTCCCCAATCCTGGGAAGTATTGCTGCTGGTTCCAGAACCCCAGGCACATTCAGGTGGAGTTAGCTGGACTAGATTTCTGTATGTTCTTGCATTTGCCAGTTTTTCTCCGCTTAGTGTTCTCACTCGCATTGTAGCTGAAATGCCCCTCAAAGATCTGTGAATCAAGGGCTGCAGGCTCACCCATCAGTCCTTGACACTTTTCCTCCCTCCCCTCCACATGGCACCAGCTGAGGGTCACTTCTCCTGTGGGATCCCTACCCTGGGAGCAAGGAGGGGCTGTGGGAAGCAGAGTGGGATGAGGATGTTTTCACTCTTGGCTGCACACATCTGGGTAAGGTTTTTTCCTAGAACGACTCTATATTATCCTGTCAGGTTGTGAAGTTGTCAAGATCTGTCCATTGTTGGACTTCTTTTATGACTCCCTGTGAGAAACAAGTCAAAAGCTCCAGAATTTCAGGGATTCTGCATATTTCTCTTCATTTTTTTTTTCTCCCCTGGGGTTAATCTTCTTTTATTTGTTTGTTGGGTTTTTTTTCTCCACTCTGCAAGCTAGTGCCCTTTTCAAACTGCTTGACAGGACACTGCTTCATGACACAGTGTCAACAAGCAAGATATTGAATGGTTAAATGCTGTTTTCTGTAACAAGCTGGGACAACTCCTCACCAGAAAATGCACCATGGCCAGAGACACTGGGAGAAACATCAGCAGCACCTCAAGTCAACACTGGCACTTGATGTAACACTGGGACTTAGGGTTCCAAGTGTCTTAGGGCTCAGGATTCTGAGTCCTAAGAGATATAATGAAAAGGTTTAGGTTTTTTTAGTATTTATTCAGACAAGCTGAAAGAGCTTTGAATTTTGTTATTGATTCTGTCTTGAAGTGATAGTGATATGAATTTTAAGTGCTGTGTATAGATAGAAAAGGTGCAGTGATCAGTTCAAATACAGCCTATTAATGCTAGTTCAGGCAATTTTGTATTGTATAACCTGTTAAAAATTGGGCAAGGCCTTATTTGGTCTCTGTGGGTGAAGCTTTAGCAGGTATGTGCTTTTTATATTCTCATGTCTAATCAATAGCTCCTGGTTTGTCAGAGGGGGCACAGAGTCACTGCCTAAGGTCTGATGATGCTTAAATGCTTGGACTTTACTTCATGCTGCTGTTTTCCCTTCCATCCCTGTGTAATCACTGTCATTCTAGAGAGATGAGGTATTGTATATGGAGGAGCATATTCCCAAGCCTTTTGTGTTTGCCTTCCTAATGCTAATAACAATAACAAAAGTGCTGCTGGTAGCAATAGTACAAGCAGCAATAAAACTCCAAATGCTTGGCCTGAATAGCACCCTATTTTGTCTGCACTCTAATCCTTGTCAATGCTGATCATCTTTTGTCTTCCTAGAGCTAGAAGATGCTTTGCTCTTTCAAGTTTTGCTTCTGAGACTTTCAAGGTTGAGGCATTGTTGGGAACTAACAAGAGTGGCTTTGAAATGGATTGTTTCAGCTGGAGAGTGACAAACACCCTACCCAGCTCCTGGGAGAGTAGCTGTGCTTTCACTTAATGAGGTAGTTGAAGATATCTCTGCTCCTTTTCCCACTTTGAGCCCAAATGCCAGAGGCAAAATGGGGAGTTTTCCTTGCATGTGTGTGAAAATTTCCAGCTCTGTGTCTAGCTGCACTAGCAGCTGTTGTCACCTTTCTGGAAAGGTCATTTTGAATTGCATAATTATTACATCCCTTCTCCTTTGTTCTACCCAGATCAATCCTGGGCCAATGCATTGATGAAGTCATGTCTGGTTCTTTGTCAGATGGAGCATGTTGGGGAATGATTGGAGAGACCCTGTCCCAGGGTGCCCAGGGAGGCTGTGGCTGCCCCAACCCTGGCAGTGTTCACAGCCAGGTTGGCTGAGCCTTGAGCAACCTGCTCTGGTGGGATTATCCAGCTTGGGGCTGGATAATCTCTAAGCTCCATTCCAACCCCTGAAATTCTATGATTCTATGAATCTTGTTGGCAGGCAAAGGCAATATAAGTTTGGCTATATTCTGCTCCCCTCTGAGTGCATGGCTGGCATCTCTTGGTGGTAGGGTAGCTGGGCCTCTGTGAACATTATGCCTGTTAGGAACATGCAGAGTAGCAAAGTCAGAGTACAACTGTACCAGTTGTGTTAACTGGCACCAAACAGAGAAGGATCACTTAGTGATTTTTGCATGCATAGTAACAAGGAACTCTCCGTCTACCCCAAAACATCCCTTGACCTGAAAAGCTCATTTGCTTCATAACCATGGCTGTGTCTTCTGCACTGCTTTCTTTACAACAAACACTTCAAATCCTTAGAGACGCCTCCCGAAAAAAAGACCCTATGTAGCATTTTTTCAAAGCCAGGTTGGATGAGCCTTGAGCAACCTGCTCTGGTGGGAGGTGTCCCTGCCCAGGGCAGGGGTTGGGGATGGGTGAGTTCTAAGGTCCATTCCAACCCCTAAAATTCTGATTCTCTGATCTCTGTAGGTTATATTCAGAGCATATGCTGAAAGAGAATTCTTATGAAGTCTTCTTTGTGTAGCACTTGGATAATGAGGATGCCTGAAATTCTAAATATAGGGGAAATGTCACATGCACATAGAAGAATTCATCCATGAGATCTGTTACACATTTCTGATGCACAACTCATTAGGTTTTGTTAGCTGATTCACTGAGGTTTCAATGAAGACAGATTGACAAACAGGAAGAGAGTCAAAGAAAATCCAGCCAATTTATTCTCAAGGATCCATTTTTTTCCATAGGACATGGTGTTGGGAGTGCTTTAGATCAAGACATGTGCAATTGGTTTGTGCCACAGTTTGATTTGATGGTACTTGCTTGTCCTTATCAAATGGTATTTATTCCATCAAAGCAAAGGAAACAGAAACTTGTCCAGGAATTGGAAACCTCACTCATTAATCTAATGAGAGCTGTTTTTTCTTCCCATTTCACTTTCATGCCTGTTGGGGACAAGGAGGCTCTTGGTTTTATCATTGTTGCCCATGCAGCTATCCCACACTGCAGAATCCATGATGACTGCATTTTCCAAAGAGTATCTCCCCAGGGACTGCAATTATTCATCTTTCAGGAGACACAAGATCTATAATACACAAGTGCTGGAAACAAGAACTAGTTTACAGGTTTATCTCATGACTGAAAGTATAATCCATCTTCCTTGGCATGATTTAGGAGGTGCCACATAAGAGAAGAAAGAAAGTGGGTCAACCCCATTTCAACTTGTATTCCCTGTTCGCATAGGTCTTATTCTTTTAATTTCTCGTGGAAGAGAAGTAATGCTTGAGTGAGCAGAAGAAATGGACCCTATTTCCTGGAGTCTGGAGCCATTAGGGTTGTGCCTGCACCAGGTCTGGACTCCCTGGGAGCTTTCTTGCCCCAGCAGTGACCCAGACTGGCATCTGCTCTGCTCTGCCCTGAGCAAGATGAATAAGCTTCTGATGGAAGTTCATTCTGGGAGAAACACCATCAGCACCTCAAGTGATAGAATCATAGAATTTTAGGGGCTGGAATGGAGCTGAGAGCTCACCCAGCCCCAAGCCCTGCCCTGGGCAGGGACACCTCCCACCAGAGCAGGTTGCTCAAGGCTCATCCAACCTGGCTGTGAACACTGCCAGGGTTGGGGCAGTCAACACTGACACTTGATATAACATTGGGATTTAGGGTTCCCTAAGCTACCAAGTCCTGCTCCTGATGGAGACAGTGGCTTGAGCTCTGGAAACCTTGATATCTTCCTGAGGTGAGAATCAAGCTATTAACAGAGAACTTGTGTGTATCAGTGGAATTTTCCTAATGATCTCATGATAGGCAGAAACCTCCAAACAGGGACAAACTTGCCATGGTTCCTCCAGCGAACGATACCTTAGGACACTTTCTTGGGTCTCATTCTTGCTCCTTTGCCAACAGGTTAGTCATTTCTCACTACCACCACACAGTATATCTATACTTATCATCACTACAACTCCTTTCCCAGGTAAATTTATTCTGAAGATGGAACTTGAGGCAGTTTAAGCTGCTTGGAATGCAACTTAGCACCTAAAGACACTGAAGCCATGACATTGCCATCTCTCCATACATCTCAGGTTGGGTGTTTAAAAGAAAACTTGAGTGGACACAGCTCCAAACTGAGAATGTGTCTGCACAATAACATCTATGTGTGACCAGATTGCCTCCTCAGCACTCATTTTTTCACCTTCATCCCTACACATTTCTGATCTCCACATATGCTAAATTCCCCACTGTAAACAGCACATTCCTCTCTGTTTGTTCTCCCCACACTCTACAATAACCATCTGTTTTTCCTGAAGGGTAAACATAGCTTGTCTTTTCTTTTTTCTTTTTTTTGTTCCTTGAGACTAAACAACCCTAAAATGTGCATTTTCTATAAAAACCTTAGTCAAATCTACTTTCTGTGGTCTTACATGCGGCTTTGCCTGCTCAAAGAGCATCAAGTGCTATCCAAAACCACCTAATAAAGGATTGTTAACACACAGACCACAAGGTCTCTAAGACTGGGTACATTAGGAAGGATCAGTTCTGGGTGCTCACCTTGCAAAGTATTTCAAATACCAGAGCAAGACATGCAGGAATAGCCAAAGTGTTCTCCAAACATCTAAATTTAAGGCTTTGCCTTTCTTCTGATGCAGTGGATGACATTATCCATAGTGAAAGCACCAGAAGGAGCATCTCTCTCTCTGCCTTACTTTTGCCATTAGAGATCAAATCAGCTCTGCTAGGGCTTTGCAGATAAAAGAGACCAAAAATCTCCTAACAAAGCAGTTCAAAATAACAAACAGCAATTTTAAAGGGTCTAAATCCAAAGCCAACCACTGCACATTCAACTGTAAGCTCTAAAATACACTATGATGGCTGGAAACCCTAAATCTGGGCTTCTTCCAGCATGCAAATCCAAATATCATTGTTCATAGAATCATAGGATTTTAGGG
>NW_008693225.1:33462-38499 GCF_000695815.1 Acanthisitta chloris | reverse complement strand
GTCCCAAGTGTAGGACCAGCACTGAGCTTCATTGAACCTCATGCATTCCTCTTTATGGAATTGTTTATTTGCACAGAAGCCAGATGACCCAGAAGAGCTTGCATCTGTGTTCATCTACACCTTCCCCCTCTGAGTAGGCTGACTCTATGCCAACCCTTGAGACTTGTCCACAAGAAGTTCCAGTGGCCAATTGACACTTTCTAAAATAATCTCAGGAAATATTCTAAGAGCTTGAAAATAGAGACAGTCACATCCAACTGTCTAAGAATGTTTCTGGATATTGCTTAAATTATAACTATCACATAGCCAAACATGAATTCTTTTAGAAGAGACATCAGTGGAGGATTAGCTGACTAGACTGTATTTTTCTTTCTTAAGCAAGACACTTTTTCAAGCACTTACTAAAATTTATAGGCATGGTTCTGTCATTGGAACTCCAGCAAAGTGGTTCTAAATCTGCACCAATATAGGCTACAGCAGGATTGGATCCCAAAAGTTTTTCAGCCATTTGACACAGTACTTACTTTTATGAGGAACTATAAAAAAAGAAATAAAGTAAACTGTATCATCCCCTTCATCCCTGTGGACAGATAAGATTAAGTCCACATGGATTTCTGCAGGGAGATTGTGGAGGGATAGAGTATAAACTTTCAGGGTTGTGTCTCTAAAGTTGAAAAAACTCAACATTCTATATTTGCTTCATTGGAGCGGAGCCTTGTGCTGGCTGTTCTCCACCACACTGCTGTACAGCTTTGCAACCATATGAGGGAAAAACAAGACTGCATGTAGAGCTGAGTTATGGGATCTATACTGGAGGCAAAAAAACCTCAGTTTCAACTTGTTCTGCTGACTTGGAATACAGAGAGGAAACCAGCTCTCCTATATTCAGCTGAACACCATAATCAACAGACTTCCATGCACAATCTGAGCTCCACCACACTGCTGTACAGCTTTGCAACCATATGAGGGAAAAACAAGACTGCATGTAGAGCTGAGTTATGGGATCTATACTGGAGGCAAAAAAACCTCAGTTTCAACTTGTTCTGCTGACTTGGAATACAGAGAGGAAACCAGCTCTCCTATATTCAGCTGAACACCATAATCAACAGACTTCCATGCACAATCTGAGTACCTTCCAATAAAGTGGAATTGATGCAAAAGTGCTAAAATAGGTTGTAAAAATACCAACCACAGGTTTAACAGCTATGCCAGAGTAGTCATTTCAACTCTGACCTCTCAAGACTCTGCCTTGGGTAACCCTTCAAAGCTGTTTGTTTATCTCAGTTCATCCATACAGAACATTCAGATAAAGCACCAAACAGGACTGTGAGATAATTCTTCTGCTGCACAGTATTTAGGGTTCTTCTCCTAGAGATGTGATATACAGTCTCTGATCTAAAGAATATCCAAGTAATTTGCACAAAATGAAATAACTGAAACAGAAAAGGCCTTAACTATCTGTGTCTGGGATATAAAACAGGGTGACTGAGAACATTCTCAGATTTAGATTTGCAATTCCTGAAGTGGAGCAGGATGTTGTTCTTCCAGAAGCACATGGAAATCCTATGAATATGTATCATTTTGTAACATGGGAGCATTGTTATTTTGGGAGTGCTGTGTAAGTCCCAACTACTTTCCTTTTGTTAAATACACTCAGATGAGTTTTCTTTTTGTCTCAGATTAAGAAAAGAAAAAAGATTTGGGGGGTGGAGGGGTGGGCAGCAAGTACAAAATCAGAGCCAGGAGTTGTTTGGTTTGGTGATAGCAATGAAAAACTCACACTACTTCATTCCAGGATTCCTTTTCAAGTTTTATGATGTACTGGAAATCTAATTAAACACACAGCTCTGTTATGAACAAATATTTGACAATGGCATGGGAGTAGCCCATGTGGAGTGTGTTAGGATTCATAATACTAACAGCAGAAGCATGCCAGGGTTGGAGCAGTTGACTTTTTATGTGAGAGTGATTACAGCTGGAAGCACACTAAAAATTAACAACACATAACTACACAGTATTAGCAAGGATTGCAGAACTGAAGTGAGTCACAATAAAAGCACAGAAGTTATGTATTGTTATTACTTGAAGTCTATAAAACCATATGTTTTGCTTGTTGAGATACAGTTTGGGTATATTGAAATGTTTCTATCAACATAACTAATCTATTCAAAAGTCTATTGAAGTGTTTCTGTTGTGCAAAAACCTTGTTAACATCCAGATGTCAATTATTCTCACTGATATGTAGTGATCTATGCATTGGACTTCCAGGAACCAAATCATAAAATCACAGAATCATAGAATCAACCAAATTAGAAGAGACATCAAAGATCATCCAGTCCAACCCTACCATGGTCACTAGCCCATGGCACTAAGTGCCACATCCAGTCTCAGCTTGAAAACCTCCAGGGATGGGGAATCCACCACCTCCCTGGGCAGCACATTCCAATGCCTGAGCACTCTCTCTGCAAAAAATCTCTTCCTAATCTCCAACCTAACCCTCCCCTGGCAGAGCTTGAGTCTGTGCCCTCTTGTCCTGCTGCTGTTGCCTGGGAGAAGAGACCAACCCCCACCTGACTCCAACCTCCTGTCAGGGAGTTGCAGAGGGTGAGAAGGTCTCCCCTGAGCCTCCTCTTCTCCAGGCTGAACACCCCCAGCTCCCTCAGCCTCTCCTCATGCCACTTGTGCTCCAGTCCCTTCACCAGCCTCGTTGCTCTGCTCTGGACCTGCTCCAGCCCCTCAATGTCCCTCCTGAGCTGCAATATCCCTCCAATGGTCATGTAGACTTCCCATCAGTCATGCCACATCAAGCTGAAAGCTGAAAGAAGTGGGGCAGAAGAGAATGAAAGAACTAGAAGGTGAGAGAGATGAGTGCATGAGGTAACAAAAACACTTTTTCTTGGCTGTGTTAAAGAGGAGGTGTGAAACTCCTGCATACTGCCCTGGAGTCTGAGCCAGCCAGTGTCCCTCAGCACTGAATAAATATACATATGCACAGAAGAGAAACCCAACCATGTTATGAGTTCATTAGATCATTCTACTTGGTAGATTACTGAGTTATTTTCTCTTGTCTAAGCACAAGTCTAGGAAACTTAACACATAGGAAACTTAGTCTTGTCCATGGAGAGCAGGGTCAATAGCCAAACTGAGCTTCTCTGCAGCAAACAGGACAGCAGCTCCACTCATCCTCCTGGAAAGTGAGTGAGATGGCAACAAACCAGGGCAGGGGAGTTGTGGAAAGCATTTTCTTTGACAATGAGCAGAAATGTATGTAAGATTGGAAGGAACTTATCACACACTTGTATCATATTAATTAAATATCCTTCCTTCCTTCCTTCCTTCTCCTCTTCTTTCTTCCTTCCTTCCTTCCTTCTCCTCTTCTTTCTTCCTTCCTTCCTTCCTTCTCCTCTTCTTTCTTCCTTCCTTCCTTCCTTCTCCTCTTCTTTCTTCCTTCCTTCCTTCCTTCTCCTCTTCTTTCTTCCTTCCTTCCTTCCTTCTCCTCTTCTTTCTTCCTTCCTTCCTTCCTTCTCCTCTTCTTTCTTCCTTCCTTCCTTCCTTCTCCTCTTCTTTCTTCCTTCCTTCCTTCCTTCTCCTCTTCTTTCTTCCTTCCTTCCTTCCTTCTCCTCTTCTTTCTTCCTTCCTTCCTTCCTTCTCCTCTCTTTTTCTCTCTTTCTTTCTTCCTTCCTTCCTTCCTTGACTTCTGCTGTAGTAAAAGTGTTACTTGCAGCAATCCAAAAAGATTAGCCCCTGATTACATCACCCCCTTGACAAGTGATGTATTTCTACTGCTCCTGGACCAGATAGAGAATGTGTAGGCAGCAAAGATTGGGGGGGGGGGAAAAAAACCCCACCTATTCAGAGGTGATTATGGAGGTTAATGCAAAGAATATATTTGTAAGGATATTACAATCAGTGCACCAGATTCACAGCTCACTGAAGCCTCACAATATTCCTCAGTGCAGTGTCAGTGAGAACAGATATTGAAATGAGAACCCAAAGCCTCAAGAAGAAAAGCAGTTTCCTAATTATTTCCACTCTGATGTTTAAGGTACATTCTACACCTAATAGCACAGGGAGGATACTCATGTCTTCAACACTATGTTAAGAAAAAGAAGTTTCCTCATGTGTATAATACCAAAATCTTATGTGCTTACAAAATATTCGGCTGATAACTTCTGCTCTAGCACAGTTTTCTGATCTGCTGTAATTCTGTTTAGATCAATGAGTTACAAGTCTGCCTGAACTTGGTCCTACAGACTATTTCCCAGCCTCAAATTTCATGCAGAATTTCCATGTAAAATCCACCCACACAATTTGGAATATGTTTTCTGACCCATTTCTAAACTTGTGTCCACCAAGATTATGTCCCAACGTAAGCCTAACATAATGATGTCCCCCCATGGCAGGGAGAGGTTGGGACTAGATGATCTCTAAGGTCCATTCCAACCCCTAAAATTCTATGATTTTGTAATTTTACTTCTGCTCATTTTCAACCAACTCCTATTAGGACAGAAGGCTAAATTCTTATTTGTTTGGCACCTTTGCCATTCCTTAGTAACAGTTTAATTTGCTGACAAGAGTAATTTCTACTCAAGGCAAATTGTTTCACTGAACATTAATGAAGGAGATAACACAGGAGACTTAAGCATCTCTTAGAGAGTTTCCTAGCAAAATTAAAACCCTCTTTAATTTAATATCATTAAAACGCCTTCTATTTGTATCATTGAAATGAACTCCCAGGCAGGAATCCTTCACAGGGAAAAGCATTGCTGTCCAAAATGATATCACAACACACATTTTTTCAATTTAGGTGGCAGACAAGCTACTGGAGGTTTGGGAAAAGCCACACTGCCCCAATATTAGTGCTTGTTTTCTGTGCAGCACAGCATGAAAGATCTGGCAGTGTTTTGTGCTTCTGACTTGATGCATATTTGTTGTATTTTCTGGAGTGTCCAAACCAATCCTAATAGTAAACTGGAGTGGTTTTCATCATGGTTCTAAATCAGTCACATGTGTGACCAAGTCTAGGTGCCACAAAGT
>NW_008693225.1:29082-33448 GCF_000695815.1 Acanthisitta chloris | reverse complement strand
GCAGGAGCTGAATCATTTTAAACCAGATTTCCAACCTTCATAGGGAAACCCTATATGAAAATATATTTAAATGAGTTTGTTATTCCTCTCAGCAATTTAATTTCCTAATTTACTCTTTCCAATTAAGCCAATTTAATTAAGAGTTAAACCTTCTGAAAAATATCCACATCAGGGACTTGCACTGATTTGAAAGAAGTCTTAAAAAAGCTGAGCTAGAAAAGTGGGGCTCATTGAAATTCTCACAGCAAAGTCAGTTCCAGTGAAAGCAAGAATATGAGTGAGCATTTGGAAGTCAGCTGGGCTTACCTGACATCACAACTTGTGTCCCAGACTACAGGAGGTAACAATTTGGCTCAAAAGCTGCATTTTCACATCAGTTTTCTTGTTACTGAGCCAACCTTCAGAACCAAGCTGAAGGTCATGAGCAGTAAGGGATATTTTCAAAGCTCTCCTTTGTACTGTTTGACTCACCAATCACTTTAGGCCC
Organism: Acanthisitta chloris; assembly: GCF_000695815.1. NCBI lineage: Eukaryota > Metazoa > Chordata > Aves > Passeriformes > Acanthisittidae > Acanthisitta > Acanthisitta chloris. Next base: position 32,961 of record NW_008693225.1, on the reverse strand, counting down.
AGTGCTGATTTAACCATTTTGTAAGCACTTACAGCAGTAAAAGTAGAAAACATGTGTTTGTCACCAATCAGGATCAAAGAAACTTATCCAAAACCGATTTGATGCAGATACTTCTTTTATTCAGCATACTGAGAACACAGAGGATCCTCATGCAAATGTGTTCTCCTGCCAACAAATTCTCCAGCCCTTGCCCATGTGCTCTGCCCTTTGTGCCCTCGTTGCCCTTGGCTGGACTCGCTCAGAGCCTCAATGGCCTTTGGGCAGTGAGTGCCCAAAGCTGAGCACAGCACTGAGCTGGGACCTCCCCAGTGCCCAGTGCAGGGGGATGACACTGCCCTAGTGCTGCTGCCACACTCTGCTGAGCCAGGACAAGGTGCCCTTGGCCTCCTTGGCCACCTGTGCACACTGTTGGCTCCCACTGAGCTGTGCCACCAGCACTGCCAAGGCCCTTTCTGACCAAGTGGTGAGACCCTGTCCCAGGGTGCCCAGGGAGGCTGTGGCTGCCCCAACCCTGGCAGTGTTCACAGCCAGGTTGGATGAGCCTTGAGCAACCTGCTCTGGTGGGAGGTGTCCCTGCCCAGGGCAGGGCTTGGGGCTGGATCATCTCTGAGCTCCATTCCAACCCTTAAATTCTATGAGTTTAAGTACAGAGCAAAATGAAAGTTTCAACAACCTGCTCCCTGAAGTTTCAATACCTACATCTTCAGGCAAGGCTGGACATGACAAACTAACTTTTTGAGGGCATTCTGGAATTGACTTTAAAATTTGAGATGGTTAGAATAACATTCAATACTTGAATGCTTAGGCATCTATTCAGCTCATTAGCTCATCAGCTAATTAAGCCTTCTTCTGGGACAAGATGCTAAGCAGGAGAGAAATGTGAGAAGCAGACACAGAAATTTATTAGTAAAGGACTTACAAAGAAAAAGAAAGAGCAAATTATCAGGTTTTTAACCTGGAAAGAGCCACAGAATTTGCCACTGTTTTTCCAATCTTACTAAATAGTCCATCAGGGACAGCATTTCAGGCAAACAGCTTATCTGAAAGAGAAGTTAGTTCCCTGATTAAACCAGCCATGATAAATCACAGGGTATTCTCTAGTGCAATGTGCTGTTTTAGCCATACAGAAATGAAAGAAAAGGATATGAAATGCTAGGCCTTAGAGACTCTGCATGGTGAAAGGGAGTTTTGAAGTCTACAGAGAATTGCTCATGTGTGAAAATATTTCATTTCTTTCTCCTTTCTTTTTTGCTTTAATGAACTCAAGGTGGTTAGTGCTTTTCAGGGTTTTGGCTCACTCTCCAGAAGTGAAGAATCATTCTAGAAGAAAATGACTAGGTGTGTTCCTGATTAAAGCTGTGACAAAAACTTCTTTTTAGTAGCTGTTTCTCATTTTTGATAAGGATGTTAAATCTACAGTTTAGTGCCACTAGTATAATTATCTAGGGAATACAACATTTAAAATTGCAGGCATAAGATGATCTTAATTTGCTCCCTCAAACACTGTTTGTTCTTATATTTAATTACCATTATTAAAAATGTATGTCAGTCTTTAGTATAAACCATATTTATGTGGATTATACTCTTACATAGTTACCTGTGGATTTCTTAGGACTTTTTACCTTTACCACAGAGCTCATCTCATGCATTGCTCAGAACAGGCACAGAGTAATCAGCAGTTTCTTTCTCACTGTTATACTTTTATCCCCAGACCTCACTAAAACACACCACTCAAAGGATGCACTATATTCTACTTCGAAGGCAGAAATTTGTAGACCTTCACCAGTGCTGGAATTTGGGGTTTAAAACAGGAATGAAGCTGTTTTTAAAGGACACAAGAAGGTCTTCCATGATCCAAGGAAAGAAAACACCCAATGTTGGTATTTTGGCCTACAAAGAACATTATAAGTGCACCATGATGAGCAAGTCAGCAAAGGGATGTTGTGCTTTCCTTTGGAGCCAAGACAGAAGATGCAGTTACAAGACTAGAATTACTCCAGTTTGCTTCAGAGGGAGTCAGGAAAAGGTCTTGCAGTTCAAAGTGGTCCTAAGAACATGATCATGGCTATAACTGCTAGCACTATATATGACTAATTGGAAAAGACTCTGGAGACCTCCAAGGAGAAAAACATTAAAGCATTTCCCAGAGATTCATCCCATGTCATGAGCAAAAGCAGTCAGGGATCAGAAGAAGTTATAACCTTCTTGTACAGCAAAAGAAGGATGTGCCCTTGTTAGAGCTTCCTGGAATCAATCTTCCCTGAATACTATGGCTCAAGTAGCCAGGAGGGATAAACACTAGGAGAAAGAGAAAACGTATATATAAACTTAGAACTAATCAAGTAGCCAGGAGGGATAAACACTAGAAGAAAGAGAAAACGTATATATACACTTAGAACTACAGTCAGGATCCTTCATAATCAGATCTGATGGATACAAATGTGAAACTATTTCATTTCTGTCAAGGTAATAAACAAGTCAAAATGGAATTTCTCATGTCTGAATTCATTTCTGTCAAGGTAATAAACAAGTGAAAAAGGAATTTCTCATGTCTGAGATGAGTTTGACCTACTTCAGAATTACTGAGTTTGGGTTGTAATATTTCAATAATTCCTACATGAAATTGTGATGGAAGAATCACATTCCTGGAATCTTATCATTGATGATTATAACCTATATAGGAAGAAAGCAATGGGGGGGAAAAAAAGGAGGGGTATGGTACAAGATGTTAAATACCATTTGAACTGTTTCTAAGTTATGAGAATTGTGAAACAAATAAACTGTGGTGATGAATAAAGCACTCTATGTGGGGCTGCAGATCACCAAATCCCACTGAACAGTGGGGTGATCAACCTTTAAAGTCCAATCTATCATGTGTAGACTGAAAAAGAGGTGTCATTGGTAGGGATTTCAGTTCTTACTGACACATGTTGGAAGTCATATGGAGGAAGTCCCTCAAGACTTTCAAGATTCATCAAATGATAAAGCTTAATCAGAAAAAAAATGGGACAGGCAATATAAATTGTCTTTACATAGAAAGAAGCATTGATCTCAGAGCAAAACACAGTTGATACAGTACAAGAATTAAGAAGTCAATTATGTCAGAGAGTGCAGCTCAAAGTCCCAACCTCCACCGTATTTACACTTCATTTAGATTTTAGAAGCTTCATGGAGTTGATAACAATTATGAGCCAAGTCTACTGGGATGAAGTAATTAAATGTGACTAATAATTGGGAATTCCTGAAGTGCTAAAAAATGTCCAAATTTCTGCTGAGGAAGGAGGCTCTGTTAGCTACAACAGCCGTGGAAGGAAACGGAGAGCAGCAGTTAATTAACTAATAATTATGATGGAAAAGAGGAGGAGCTGATAGCCACAAATTATAGCAAAAGACAGGACGTGTATGTGGTTTATAAGGGAAGCAAAAAGAAATCTACAGGTTGCATATCTATGTGATTGACAGTGTTTAAAATAGGGTTTGCAAAGTGTTCCACGTATTTGGAGCACATCTGGTGGTTGGAGGAGAAGTTTCATCTCTTCAGTGTAAATACACTTAGACTCCTACGTATGGATAACTGGTAGGCAGCATTACACATTGAAAATGCTAAGACAAGCTAAATTATTGCTTTAAAAATCAAAAGTATGGTCATAAGGTGATTTTTAAGAAGGAGGTTTTAATGCCATCCTATAGATTTCCATTCCTGAATACATACTCTTTCATCTGAGGAGTCACTCGAGGAAAGACAATGCAAATATGTTACTCTAAAATTTTCAAAGGACATAAAGATCAAGAGAATCAGTAGCAGCCAAAAGACCATGTCACATATGCAGAATGAACTCAGCTTTTTGGTGAACAAACTGTGGGAAAATGATATATATT
>NW_008693225.1:5514-29058 GCF_000695815.1 Acanthisitta chloris | reverse complement strand
CAGGAATGGAAGTCATTCTTCAGGATTGGGAATACTAAGGAATGAGAGAAATATTGAGTGACTTAGAGGTCAGTATGGATAATTGCTTGAACATGAGTTTTCATTGTGGAATACAAAAAGTCCTTGAAAGTTTAAGGAAGAATATACCAAGTATAAGTGGAGACTGTATTACATCTCTACTGGCACTGAAGCCATCAGTGCTAGGTTATTGCTTCTAATTATGCATTCAAAGAAAGATGATGGAAAATTCTGAAGGGTTCAGAGAAGTCCAGGAATATGATTAAAGGACTGGGGAACATCTCTTACTGAGGGGGAAAAAATCAGAGGAATAGTTTCGTTTCCAAAATTGAAGGTTAAGAAGTGACATGATCAGTGATTAAACATTCTTTCCTGATGAAATCTGGTAACACAGAACTTCTCAACCAGAAAACATAAGGACACTAATCCCTTCTTATTATTCTACCCAAACAACTCCAGCATTTCTGTGGAATGATTCTGATTCCCAGTGATACACAGTTTAATGCCTCCAAATCCTTTCCTGAAGGTAATTTCTGAGCTCCACATGATTCTAATTCTCAGCCACAGAATGAGAAAGAGCTGGGCAATTTTGGCCATAATTATCTGTTGAAAACTTTACCTTGAGGCTTGACAATGAAAAGTAGTTAAAATCAGGCTCCTTCTAAGCATCTAAGAATGCACAATGCTGACCTGAGGTGTCACCTTCCAAACTGCTTGCAAATTTTCTGTGCTTTTGATCCACGTGACCTTAAAGAGGTTCTCCAAAGTGAAGCAATGCTCTAATGTCCATTTCATAACTTGACTCCTGTGAAAAATTATGCCTCTGCAGCTTATCTAGAGCCACAAATAAAACACTGGTTGCTGATGAGAATACAAAACTGATCTGTTGACTTCTAACTTCTGTTCAAGTTGCCACCTGAATTCCCTGGTAATATATAGTGGTTAACTGTTGCTTCATTCTATCCACATTTTAGCATTTACAGACTCTGACTCCTATTCAGAACTTCACAGTCTTCAACTCACAATTTATTGGGTCGAACAAAAAAAGGAGTAAATAGAAGAAAAGCAAAATGTAGGCACTGTGAGGTCTCCTGTTTCTGAATTATACAGATATGAAGGTTCAGGCAATGGGAGAACCTCAGGGTGAAAAAATCAGTTCTCCTTTAAACTGCAGAGGAGAGATAGGTGATGTGAGTGTTGTGGTTTAACCCCAGTAGCCACTAGCTCACTTCCCACCAGTGGGATGAGGGAGGGAATCAGAAGGATAAAAGCTAGAAAAACTCATGGGTTGAGATCAAGAGAGTTCAACAGAGAAAGCAAAAGCTGCACACACAAACAAAGCAAAACAAGGAATGAATTCACTGCTCCCCATGGGCAGGAGGTGTTCAGCACCTCCAGGAGAGCAGAGACCAGCACAGGGAATGGTTCCTTGGGAAGACAAACACCATCACTCCAGATGTCTCTCCTTCCTCCTTCTTCCTCCCACCTTATACCCTGAGCATGATGTGCTATGGTGTGGAATATCCCTTTGGTCAGGTTGGGTCACCTGTCCCAGCTGTGTCTCCTCCCAATCTCCCATGCAGCCCCAACTCCCTCACCAGTGTGGGAAGCAGCAAAGTCCTTGGCTCTGGGTGAGCTCTGCTCAGCAACAGCACAAACATCTCTGCATTATCACCCTGTGCTCAGCACAAACCCAAACACAGCCCCACACTAACCACTGCAAAGAAAGTTAACTCTACTTCAGCCCCAACCAGCACACTGAGTGGGATTGTGAAGTTCCTAGTCCCAAACTTAGAGACTTTAGCTTCCAGCTTTAGTCCTAGGCACTGGCACACAGTGCATAGGGAGAAGTTTCCATGTGCTACAGTTTATGTTCTAATCTAAACAGTACAATATAAACTGGGGCATGTGTTATTTCACAGATGACACAGTTTTCAAGTTATGACAGTTTAGTAGTGTCCCAGGCTCTTGGTTCCCACACATTCCACTGCTTTTTCATTTTCCAGAACTGTCGTCAAAAGCAGCTTCAGTGAGCTGGAGAACACAGAGAAAAGAGGAAAGATATGCAATATATTTAGATAATAAATTGTGATGGATCTGTGTTATGGCATTATCTGTTGCTCTGATGACAGGTCAGGCTTGCAGTCAGACAGTTTAGAACAGTTAGTTTAAGAAAGCAAAATTCTTCCCTGTAGATTTCTAAGGGCCATTACAAGCAACAGAGAAAATCTCTTTCCTCATCCTCTTCTCCAGCAGTCACTCTCTGCCTTCTGCCACCATGAATCACAATGATAGATTTTTTCCCTCCCAAATTAATTTTCTCCAAACTCAGAAGAATATTTTCTCCAAAACAGTTCATCTACCTACCCTGCTATTGATATCAAGGTACCCTCTTAGGATTCTTGATGCTTTGCTTGCTGGTTTTGTATTGTTCTGACCCTAATCAGCTAATGTAGCATTTCAATACCTGTCCCATGTATTGAGCAGGTGAATACATGTTTTACCACAGTTTGTATAACTGGTCTAAGTTTGGATTCATATTTCAAGCCTAGACCCTTAATTTTTCAATTTTTCAATTTTCATATATGAGAAAGATAACTTCTCTTTCTCCCCTCTCCTATGTATTTTTAAAAATGGCTTTTTGTGTTTCCACAAAACTCTGTTCAAAGTACAGCATCTTATTTCAAAGAACAGAAATAACTCTGAGCAGGTTCCTGATCCCTTGCTTTGATCATGCATATGTACACAGAGCAGTGAAAACAGTGGAGTGATGATGCAAGGACATGTGGTAGGAAAATTATCAGCTCTGAGCCCACACTCACTTGTAATAATGAGGAAAGAGACACTGCTGCATCTGAACTCTAAGGTTTTGTGTTATTTCTGTAGGATGAATGACAGTAGGAAAAAAAAAAAAAAAAGGACTATTTAATTATCCTCCTAATATCTGCCAAGCAAAGGAGTCCATGCTGCTAATTATGAGCTCTATCAAGGAAGGGTTTTATTTGACTTTTCTGTGGGAATGACTGTACACTGGATCAGTCACCATCATGCTCACATTCTGGGAAGAATTCAGCTGCCTCCAACCATTTATGGTAACAAATAACAGCATCAGAGTGGCTATGTCTAACACATTTCAGGATGTGGACATTGTCCTAACCTTACAGGTTTTTACTTCATTTAAAGGGTTCAAATCAATAAACACAATAAATAAAATTTCTTTGTCTGAATCCTATTCAAGACATTGAGTGAAATCTGTTTTATAAAGTATATATTTTATAAAAATGAAAAGAAATATATTTGCAGATTGAATAAAACATTTATGGTTAGCTGGAAAATAATCTACTTTAAGAGTCTTCCTCTATTAATCATCAATATAAACTGAAGAATGACAGAATCAGTTGTGTTGGGAGGGACCACAATGGGTCATCTGGTCCAACCTCCTACTTGAGTAAGAGGGAGGAACATATATATATCAGAACAATATTAACTGAGAAAACAACAGAATCAGAAACCAGGATTCAGATCCACGGAATTTAGTAATCTACTACTATAAATCTTCAAAATATTTGTGGTTGACCTTGTGATGGTGCAGCCATGGCAGGAGAGAGATCCCCCACCTCTCTCCAAGCCTGTCAGGGAGTGGTTGAGAGCCAGGAGGTCACTCCTGAGCATCCTCTCAAGGCTAACCAACCCCAACTCCCTCAGCCCTTCCTCATACGATGTGTTTTCCAGATCTTTTATGAGCCTAATTTCAAACCCAAACCCAAACAAGCAAACAAAAAAACCACCCAACAAACAGAAAAAACCAGAAGATTGCTCAAGTGAAAGGCATTCCCACAAGATACATGGCAACAGTTTTCTTCTGACAAAACTTCTTGCCAGATACAGCATCATCTACTGAAACCACAAATCATTAAACTACCCAGTTTGTCATGATTTTTGAGTTATATTTACAGTAGTTTTCTACTTCCATCTCCCCCTCACACTCTTTAAATCAACTGAGCACTGGTTTCTGTTCAAAGCTGAAGAGAGGTCATGAAAGCTGAAGAGGTTACATGTGCTAGAAAGAAGCTCTTCCTGCATTTTGAAAGACACACTCATGACAAGCAAAAAGAAATAGATGTTAATTCTTTTCATTAATGGTACACTATATCAGCTCCTCTCTGCTGTGAACTACAACCAGTGTAAATCATGAACACTAATGAGAAGACAGCTGAGTGAGGACTAAGAAATTTTGGAGTTTGGCTCCACTACTGACCATAAGAGGCTCCCAAGGTTTTATCAGAAGATAAATTTTAAATTGCTACAAGAATTTGAGCCTCCCACCACACATTAAAAAAAAAAAAAAGAAGTTGTGTTCATGTATAATTATAGGATTACGACCTATTTTCCTGCTCAAGAACTGATCTGCAGCTTCAGCTTATATTCAGTTCCTGAGGGGACTTGTTCTCATTCTAGGTAATATCCTTAAATTAGTATAAAAAGATAAAGCCCAACTGCATTAAAACCAGAAATTAGCATGATTCCATTACTTATTATTTTTTCAAGTGATCCAACATTCACCATAAAATATCCTTTCAATGGCCACTGCTTGAATGAAGATACATATCCTAAATTTTTCCCGTATCTAATTTTCTACGTTTTTATTACTGTTTTGACATTTTCAACATCACATTCGAGACCTGGAACAACTTGTCCAGAGGGCTGAGGATAACTGCATGAGGGTCAATATAGCTCAGTGCTGACCCTGCCCTTGGCACACAACAGCCCATGCAGCTCCAGGTCCATGGACTCAGTGATATTAGAGGTCTCCTCAAATCTTGATGGTTCTATGATCCTATGGTTACTTTTTTTCAACTGCCTGTGATTGTTCTCTTTCAATGCTTCCAGTCACCTCATTTGCTCAGATTAAATTTGCATCAATTTCTGATTATATATATATTTCCCCTAACAATGTCACTAAGTGAGGTGACTGTTCTCATGAGGAGTGACTTTAGTCATTTGCTTGCCTTTTTTTCCGTTTCAAAATCTGGTTTTTCCCCTTTGTTTACTTCTTTCTAATTTCTTTTTCAGGCAGAGATCATAATGGCTAAGTCTCCTTCCAGTTTATCAGATGTTGAGTTACTAATCTAAACCCAAGATGCTAATTTCTTTTTCAGGCAGAGATCATAGTGGCTAAGTCTCCTTCCAGTTTGTCAGACGTTGAGTTATTAATCTAAACCCAAGATCTAACACTATGGAGATGATATTATGGTGGGAAAGGATGGAGAATTCTGGAAATTGTACAAGAGCATAACTGAAAACTATTTTATATGTAAGCTTGTACCTGTTGATGTTATAATGAGAATAGACCTCAGTGATAACTACCAATGAATTCCAAAGAGATTTAATGAGAATAGACCTCAGTGATAACTATAAATTAATTCCAAAGAGATTAAAAAATCATTTAAATATGCTGTTTTCATCACAGTCAGAGTAGAAATGACTTAAAAGATGAGCTACAGAGAATGAACTTAACTAACACACATACAAAATTAATTCAACTCCTCTTCATCTTCATTTACCCTTTTAGTTTTTCCTTATTTTTCCCATTTGTTTTCTCTGTGATATTTCTTCTTGTGTTGGTAGCGAATATCAACCAGCTGCTTATCATCAAATTATTAAGCTCATTATCTTCAAAAGATATTCTTTTGTGCCAGCACAGTAAAAGGATGGATAATCTTACATACTATCCCTGTAACTATATATGGCTTGAATGAATTCTAACTACTTTGTAAGTAGGAATGAAAAGAAATCTACATTTGTTAGTTATTACTGCTTGGTTTTCTCAAATACTTTCTATTAATAAAAGTAAGCTACTAGTGATTGAGGTAATCAGAAATACTAGGGGATGGCAAGTCTTCAGCTGCAAAGCTTTGTTTGGATTTTCAGTGCAGGTTTTGGAGGAAAATACACTGTTTTAAATAATAAATTCTACTAAATATAATACATTGAGCATTGGAATATGTCATCTGATGAAATCCAGTGATGGGGTATTGCATCCAAAAGGATAATTTCTTGTCTTTTATCAGCTTTTCCATTGTGTGTCTGACCAGCAGGAGTTGTTAGATGAATATTAAAAGAACCCAAAACCAAACAAGCAACAATACCTGAAAACATACACTACAAAAATCATCAAAAAGTAAGTCACAGAAGCCAGAAGAGACAGAAAAGCTATTTCATATGTTTTTTTCCTCTTGTGAGCCCTTATTTATCTCTAGATGTGCTTAAGGGACAGTTTACCTGCATTAATGGGGCTATGCCTATTGCTATGGACATTACATTAGCAACTTCAATGAAGTGTTGATTTGGCAAGCCAGGAAAAACAGAAAGAAGGAAACAAAATGCAGGAGCTCTCTACTCTGCTTTCTCCTCCTGAGCCACATAAAAACTTGTACTTGTACCCATAAAAGGTAGAACATCCTCCAAATGTGGCTCCATCAGCAGAAGCTGCTTTACTGCAGAAAGTAGGTCAGTGCATATACACTGGGGTGGAAGATAATTGTGGGGAACTGCAGCAGGATTGGACTTTGTGGAAAGCTCCTACACTTTCAGAATGCAAAACTGAAGCCAAAGCCTATAAACTGTTGGACATTTTGTGCAGATTAACCACCAGTTTGTTTATGCTAGCTGCAATTAGCCCACATTGCAAGGCATCAACACACAAGCAGACTTTATTCTAAGTAAAGATGAATTTTGGGGAGTTTTGCAAGCCTATGCTAATTGTGGGCTCTTCTACTTCCACAATATATTGAAGAATTACTGATAGCATGTGCATATTTTTCTTCCACAATATATTGAAGAATTACTGAGAGTATGTGCATATTTTGCTTATTATTATTTTCCTGCAGAGCTATTTCCATATGATTTTCCTATTGTGCAATAAACAAAATAGCTTCATCCCTGAAAGAGCTCCATGATGGAAGTTTAAGTGTCAAAGTGTTAAAGAGGTGATTCTGCCCCTCTGCTCTGCTCTGTGAGACCCACCTGGAATCCTGCACACAGTTCTGGTGTCCTCAACATAGGAAGGACATGGAACTGTTGGAGCAAGTGCAGAGGAGGCCACAGAGCTGCTCAGAGCACTGGAGCATCTCCCTGTGAGCACAGGCTGAGGGAGTTGGGGCTGTTGAGCCTGGAGAAGAGAAGGTTGTGTGGAGACCTCAAAGTAACTTAACATCTGAAGGGTCTACAAGGAGCCAGAGAGGGACTCTGTGTTAGGAACTGGAGTGATAGGACAAGGGGTAATGGGTTCAAACTGAAGGAGGGAAAGTTTAGGTTAGATATTAGAAAAACATTTTTTATTCTAAGGGTGGTGAGACACTGTCCCAGGTTTTCCAGGGAGGCTGTGGCTGCCCCAACCCTGGCAGTGTTCAGGGTTGAGGCAGCCACATTCAATGTCGTTTAAGTCATTTAAAGATTTAAAGATTTTAAAGGAGTAGCTCTTGTTCATGTGTTTCTTCCATAGCAGAAAGAAAAAGAAAGCAAATCATATGTACACAGCAATTCAAGGCAATACCAGAAGCTTCTGGAAATGCTGGAGGAGGTTTTAGGATGTCATGATCCATATTTGTTGTGGATGTGTCCCTTGTTTAAATATCTATTTTTCCAAGGAAAGTCTCTCACATAGATGTCCCAACCCTGGCAGTGTTCACAGCCAGGTTGGATGAGCCTTGAGCAACCTGCTCTGGTGGGAGGTGTCCCTGCCCAGGGCAGGGCTTGGGGCTGGATCATCTCTAAACTCCATTCCAACCCCTAAAATTCCATGATTCTATGATTCTATTAAATGTATTTCTATTGCTCAGGCCAATTCTAAAATATTCACTATTAGAGCCAAGCTTTAGTTAGCACAAAACCAGCAAACTAAACCTTTCATTCCTTAAGTGCTTTTCTTTATCTATGAGACTAAAATATGACTTTTCAGCTGGCACCATTGGCTTTGGGGAGTGTTTTGCAACACATTTCTACAAATGCTCATTGCAGGTTTGTTGGCCTCCCAGCAGAGATCACAGAAGACCACACAATTGGAATAGTCATTTTTCTTTCCATTAGGATTAGAATGGCAGCAACTAACCTTAGGGGAACCTGCACTAATGAATGATGCTTCATGGAAAATGGTTCAACATTTAAGAGGGAGTATTATCTTCATAAGTAAAAAAAAAATCACAGTGGAAACCAATCCAATTATGCTCCTTATCACCTGTGCTTGGCTTTTGTTCTAATTAGGCCCCTAACTCTTAGTTTTGAGTCATTTATAAGCAGATTGTATGGAGAGAAAAAAAATCATTATCTAGTAGCTCATGGATAGAAAGTTCTTCATTTAGATGCAGATGAAAAGGTGTTTCATAGAATCAGAGAATTTTAGGGGTTGGAATGGAGCTCAGAGATGATGCAGCCCCAACCCCTGCCCTGGGCAGGGACACCTCCCACCAGAGCAGGTTGCTCAAGGCTCATCCAACCTGGCTGTGAACACTGCCAGGGTTGGGACATCTATGTGAGAGACTTTCCTTGGAAAAATAGATATTTAAACAAGGGACACATCCACAACAAATATGGATCATGACATCCTAAAACCTCCTCCAGCATTTCCAGAAGCTTCTGGTATTGCCTTGAATTGCTGTGTACATATGATTTGCTTTCTTTTTCTTTTTTTTTCTATGAAAGAAACACATGAACAAGAGCTACTCCTTTAAAATCTCACCTCTTTTGTTCACTTCTCTTTTGGCAGTTCACTCCAGAATCACATCATAAAGTATAATTGAACCAGAGTTAAAAAAACTATTATATCATCCTTTTAATCCTCTTTCAAATTTAGCATATGATACAGTTCTCCCACAGAGACTAGCAGAGACAACTGTCTTATGCAGAAATCATGTGAAAATATAGGAACATGGGTCAATCTCATCAATATTCATTGCCTTTCTAGGCACATCTTACACGAGGAATGAATTTGGAGCCATAAACAGTAGTTAAAAATAAAAGCTTAAAATCTAGCCCTGTATACTGTTTTCATTACATGTCTGAATAAGACAAAAACAGGGAAGGAAAATGCAAAACATATTGCCACGGTCTGTAAGTAGCACTGTTTGTTAATACAGTAGTTAAAACAGTTTTCAAAGAAACTGTCAGCCAGCCAAAGACATCTTTGTGAAAGCAGAAAAAACACATTCCATCTCTTAAATGAAGAAAAAATTACTTTCTGGGTGCGTTTTGCATGATGTCACACCAGATGGATTAATGAAAATCAAAAGCTAAAGGATTGAAATCACTGAGTTATATGTTTGTCCAAGTCTTCTTCTAGACTTGGACACACACACCAAAATGTAAGCTAAATCTGGAAACCAAAGAATTTATCAACCCCATGTTCAACACCACTAAGACTGGATAATTTCCACAGTGTGTAAGCTTCGTGTGCTCTGAGGAGTCAGAAAAACCTCTGAAAAATGTTGATATTTGCTCAATTAAATATCCATCCTGACCATATATTGGTGTTTGATTATAGATCCATCTGGCAAAAAAATACAATCATATAAGAAAAACCCTCAAGACATGCTGAAAGTTGAAATAAAAAGCAATTCATCTTTTGATGTTAAAATATAACATCACAAGAACGAATATGGCACAGGAAGATTTAATTGTCTGTTTCATATAATTGGCAGCAGTTGAAGAAACAAAAGAGAGTTTGCAAACTTCTTTGATTTCATGTGTGGTTGGGTCTGATCAACATCAAGTTATCAGAAAAATATGGCCAAGTGAGAGCTAGTGTAATTCCCTTAACTTTAGGACCATAACTTTGAGTCATTAATGAATCTGAAACACATTTGAAGCAGAAAAATTGTTATGTTTACCATGGAATTATTTTTGCTCCCAATTACACTGCATTAATAACCTCTGCTTAGAAACTGCTGAAGCCATGAAAAAAACCTTCCAGATTTCTCAAAGAAATAGCAAATTTCTTCATTTCAAATATGTAAGTTTTCTCCAGCATTGGAAGTCATATTTAATCAAAATTCTGGATTCCTTGCCTTAAATCCAGGAATTACAGCCTGATCTTTTTCCCCATGCAAAATATTAACCTTTGCTAAGTGCATCAGAAAATAATTAAAACCAGGTTGAAATCCTTTATCAATCAAGATTTCAAAGATGTTGCAGCACACAGATGCTATTTCAGGCCCAGATGAAAGTGTCACATTAGCACACTGACAATTTCTGCAGTGTGTGGCTCTACACCCAGAGTTAAACTGAGCGAAGACATAAAAATTGGGGCTTTGTTTGAAAAAGGAGAAGTGGCACCCTGCTTGCAATTAGTAGGTGAAAAGCCAGGAGAAGAATTTCACTCCTACATACTTTGAAAAGGAACCTTCCATCTGCAGCTGATAGGCTGGAAGGGAATCAAAGCATCTCCAGAGAGAAGGAACAGTGGTTGTGCTTGAAAAATGATCAGGAGACCTCAAGGGAATGAATCTTTTCCAAGCACTTTTCATCTGGGCTGGCCAATAGGCAACAGAAGCTACAAACACAGGTTGTGTGTGTGCTTTTTTGGCTTTGGTTTTGTTTTGGTTTTAGAGTGTGATCTGTATGACCTTCTAATTTAAACCACAAATAAGGAGTAGAAAGTGCCTTTCCACTCCAGAAATCAGTATAAGCAAATTACAGGGAATGTAGATCATCAGGTTATTTTATGTCATAGAATCAGAGAATCGTAGAAATTTTAGGGGTTGGAATGGAGCTCAGAGATGATGCAGCCCCAAGCCCTGCCCTGGGCAGGGACACCTCCCACCAGAGCAGGTTGCTCAAGGCTCATCCAACCTGGCTGTGAACACTGCCAGGGTTGGGGCAGCCACAGCCTCCCTGGGCACCCTGGGACAGGGTCTCACCACCAGAACAGGCAAAACTTCTGCCTAAGATCACACCTAAATTTCCCTCCTTCAATCTGTGCCCATTTTTATGTTCCAATTTTATGTCCTATGTTCCAATTTTAATGTCCTTTGAAGTGAATAAATAACTTTTTTATGAATTCTTTTAAGTGATCCATCTAAATATTAATGTTAATTCAATCCAGTCATGACATGGTCATATAGCTGTTGGATCCTCTGATTACTTGACTTGAACTGGGATTCTTATTGCTCTTCAGTTTCTGTGGTGATTTATTGCAGACTTAGCACTTATTTTAAATAAAATAAAATCTGATTTCTGGTAGGGCAGATTTGTTAATCTCTCATCACCATTTACCATTCCAATGCAAAAGTAGGAGTCTCATTTTTAGGAGTCATTCATTTGCTTTCAAAATATGTGGCTGGCTTCAAATTCTGAGCTCTCAATGACTGATTAGTTTTTCTGAAAAATCCTTGAACAATGTTTAACATAGTGTCATAAATGATCATCTCCTGATGGTACCATGAACATGTTGTCTCATCTCTCTCTGCTAACGTCTCTGTTAATAATCTCAATATCATTCAGTTGTTTAGTGCTTTAAAACATAGACAAAAATACTGATTGAATGTGTAAAAGTCCTTCTATAAATTGTTAATTCCAGAAGGAATTTCTAGCACATGATCATTTCTTAGCATTCAACCCTAATCACTAGTGTTTTGGAGGGAGTGGGAACATTTTTACCATTTACATTCCTACCAGAACTTTCTCCCTTCCCTAAATGTGATAACAATTTGCATGAATATCAAAGCTGCCATAGACAGGTTGACATTATTCAGTACTGAGAGAAGTTAACCCATTTATCACATTGTTGAGCTCTTCAGTCAGTCTACAGCTGAGCACATTTCTTGGGCTTGCTTTTCCCAGGACAATTATCCTAGATATATTGCCTTCATGGGAGATGTTAACCAAAAGCACTGCTTTCTTTCAGCCTTGCCCCCAAAGTCCCTCTTGGCATATAAGAAATATGAAACACATTGTTTAGATTTCACCAAAGCTAAATCACCAGAAGGAGGATAGAAGGGGCAACCTGAACACTGACTAGAAATTTAAATTAGGAAAAGGCAAACCACCCAGGAAGGAAGTTTTCCTAAGATATTTTATAGCAATAAACAAGGAACTACTATCTCATTGAAGGCAATCCTTTCCCCTTGCCAATGTAACAAAGAGCAAGAACATAGAATCATAGAATCAACCTGGTTAGAAGAGACCTCCAAGATCATCAAGTTCAGCCCTCCTGTGGTCACTAGCCCATGGCACTAAGTGCTACATCCAGTCTCAGCTTGAAAACCTCCAGGGATGGTGAATCCACCACCTCCCTGGGCAGCACATTCCAATGTCTCATCACTCTCTCCATAAAATATCACTTCCTAATATCCAACCCTAAACATCCTGTTCCTGCTCCAGCCCAGGATGCCATTGGCCTTCTTGGCCCCCTGAGCCCACTGCTGGCTCATGTTCAGCTTTCTATCTCTCCAAACTCCCAGGTCCCTTTCTCCTGGTGCTCTCCAGCCACTCTGTCCCAGCCTGGAGCTCTGCATGGCATTGGTATGGCCAAAGTGCCGGAGCAGCACTTGGCCTTGTTAAACCTCATCCCATGGGACTCAGCCCATCTCTCCACCCCATCCAGGTCCCTCTGCAGAGCTCTCCTGCCTTCCAGCAGATCCACACTCCCCCCCAACTTTGTCATCTGCAACCGTGCTGATGGTGCACTCAATCCCCTCATCTAAATCATCAATAAAGATATTAAAGAGCACTGGGCCAGCACTGACCCCTGGGGAACACCACTAGTGACTGGCACTTCAAAACTCCAGCATTGGACATCACACTTAATCAAAATAAGAATAATGGCTCTACATGCAGAGTTAAACTGAGGGAAGATTTAAACTGGAAGATTTTAAACTGGGATAAGAATCCCAGTTTAAGTCAAGAAATCAGAAGATCCAAAAGCTAAATGACCATGTCATGGCTGGATTGGCTTTGAATATAGCATTAGTATTTAGATGGATAATTAAAAAGAATTAGTAAGATATATTTATTCACTTCAAAGGGCATAAAATAACCTGATGAGCTAGAAATTTGGGAGCTGCTGAATTGAAGCTTTCTAATCCACTCTATTGCTGCTGTACCTGTGAACCTGCTATTGAAAGGAGATGCAGAGAGACCACCCATCCAGAGTCCATATCACTGAGCAGGGAAGTGCCAAGTGAAATCCTTAGGGGTTTTTTTACCCCCCACCTCATATCCAACACTTCCATCAAGCTGCAGGATTGAGTGACAAGAGATTTAATGTTTTGTAATGAGAGGCTAATTTTTCAGGAATGATACTTGGGGGCAAAGGAGCCTCTGTAGCAGAGCTGTGTCAATGAAAATGCCACAATGGTGATATCACATCCAGGTTGCTAAGATTACCACCTACTGATGTCCCAAAGGTGGAGACTAAAGAATGAACTTCATAGAGTTAGCTCTGAGTTCAGGTTACAGAATGCAACCATATGCTGGCACTGAGGTTGGAGGAGCAAAACTCACAGCAATGGAGAGAACTGATAAGACAAAGCAGGGAAGAGAGAGACAGATTTGATCAGGCATAACGATCTCATTCTTGCATTTACATGTAAATCTGGAGATAAAATTCAGTGGATGCTTCAGAGAAAAGTAACTTGTCACTTAAATATGCTGCAACACCCACATACCAACTATCCTAAAGACAAGACTTTAGTCAGTCAAATAGCTGAACGTGGGTAAGCAGAGGCTAGAAAATAAACTGCAATTGCCTTTCATTGTTTTTAGCAGGAGATTCGTTTGCCCAGATTAAACATGGAGAAAATTATTTATGATTAAAAATGTGTTGATGGTAAGTTAACTGCATGAGGACTCTGATTGCCTCAGGGTAGGAAGAATGAGTCTATTTGCACACACAAAACTACTTGACCCAGGGAATACACTCAAAAATTGGGATCAAATGTGCACCAGCTGAGTGAATTTATAAAAGCCTCGTTTGTCACAAGGAAAAAAACCAAGAAAATGATGGGATAAACCCCCCAAAGTGATGAGGTCCAAGACTTTTACAATAGCTTCAGGTATAAACAACAGCTGCTACAGCAAAGCATTTCATTATATCTCAGCAACACAACTTAAAATGTACTTTAAATCTCTTCAAATTCAGCTGAACATCCAAGTGTGAAATTCATTACTGAAAAAAAATGTCAAGCATTTATTTCAGTCAACTCCCACCTAAATTTTCCATGGACAGGTCTCTTGTTTGGGGTTTAAGTTTGCAAAATAGAACAACAATTGATAAAGGTTAATGAACAAAATGATATTGGCAACAGGGCAAAAAATGAAAAAAAAGAAGGAATGAGGTTAGAGAGTATCATTGAGAGGCTTTGAGATTTTAAAAATTGAGAAATTAGAGCAGCAGGAAAAGTTATGGAATACTGAAAGGAAAGAGGAAATGGAAAATCACAGTGGCTCTTTTTCTGTCCTATAAGGTTAGTGAGTCCTTTTTTAAAATGGAAATACAATCATTGCTATCTTGTCTTTACTATATGGCAGAAAACATCAACTATGACACATTTGTCTGTTTATATTTGTGCTTTAAGACCTGAGAGGACACTTCATGCAGGGGACTGAAATTCTCTTTTTACACTGAGTCACTTTCTTTTGGACTTTTATTTCCCCTTCTTGGTCTATGAATAAAGAAACAACTGGCTAAAAATAAGCAAAGCAGAGCTGACATTCGTGAAACGTGAGTTCAGAACTTTTCAGAATGATTTAAGGGAATAATACTTTTCCAAAATTACACGAAGGTTGAGAATGCAACATCTTCTGGTGATCATTGTATGCTTTGCTTGTGCAACTTGTGTTAAACATCTAGCTAAATTCTTTGTGAATCTACCTTGCAACTTGTTCCCATCTACACAATGAATGCCTCCAGATTATTTCCACATAGCATACTACATACAGTAAAAGAAATTTGAATTAAATCATATTTATTGTGCCTAAAGAGTGTGATCAAATCTCCCAAGCATCAATAAGTGTGACCATTTTCTTGTGAAAAGCTGAAGATGTGCCAGCAGTGTGTTCAGGTGGCCAAGAAGGACAATGACATCCTGGCCTGGGTCAGGAACAGTGTGGTCAGCAGGACCAGGGAGGGGATTCCTCAAGGTGAATTTGCTTTTCCTTCCAAAGCACAGCTCCCATTGACTCCTCTGGAGCTGTGCACATATAGCTGTATCAATGGTTTGTCTGCACCATCAAATTAATTATGTGCTGTGATGAGCTATGCATTGGTCCATGCTTACACAATGGTGAATCCACTTTGGTGTAACATCTGACTAAACCAGAATTGTAGCAGTAAAGTTGACATGTGCTTGGTGGGAGGGATGGGTGAGGAACAAGAGTTCCAATCATATGACCAGCAATTAAACTGAGGCTTTTGGTTCTTTTGAAAGGTTCTATAGCAATTCCTCAACAGGAATGAAACAAATTGATTTCCAAATATGGCAAAGCAGTGATAGATGAATACATGCTCTGAGCAACATTAGTGCACATTTGCCAGCTAATCAGAATGGAGATTTTGATCTAGAGCAGAAAATAATGAACCTGTCCTATCAACTGGTGGAGAGTGGTTAAGTCTCCACCTTATTCCATATATTTGTGGCCTATACCAGAGGGACTTGTGCTAAGTAGCTTTTCAGCATCTTACAGCCAGATTCCATTTTACCTAAGCCAGGTTTCTTTTGTGTTCAGATGAGAAAATCCACAGCTATTTGCCCTGGTTGGCTCTAATTTGATCCGAATCTATTTTGCTCTCATCATCCCCCTTCAATCAGTGCTCCCAAAGGCCAGTGCACATCAACACCATAAGAGCAGTGTCTTGCAAGGTCTCCAATTATCCAGTGCCTGGCCCTGGCAGGCTAATCGCATTAAATTGCAGCTATATCCTTTCAACTGGATTCCCCCAGCTCCAAATAATCAACATCACAGAAAATAAGGTTCTGGGTTTGAATTCTCTCTGGGCAGACAGAATGAGTCCTGTATCATTCTCACTGCACAGTATTTAGCATAACTCAGTGTTTGAAAAGCATTGTGCTTTAAAAGCAATTATTTTGGTTCTTGGGCTTCTCACCAAAACAATATAATTCTTTCAGCCTTAAATTCTAAGCTAATTACCTAGGCTATAAAATGGCCATTAGAAAAATGCTGCATTAACCCAAGATTTGCCTGCAAATCCTTAAGGGATGCAAAGGAGAAACAGGATTCATACAGCACCTGAGAAGCCATTTCCAACTATTGCATATCTATCTCTAAGTGATATTTTCATCCTTAAAAGGGTTTTTAATGTCTACTGATGTGAACTTTTGGAAAGTTCTAATTACTGTATAAAGGGAAGTAGTTACAGAAACAGGAAAAAAAATATTCCAAGTATTGCAAGTACATAACTTAAATGTTTTTGATACCAGATAGAATCACAACAACTGAAAATTTCCACAGAATAATCTGGGAACTTTTCTACCCAATATGCTTTCCAGGAAGAATGAAATAAATATATGGTAAATTAGTTTTCTTCATAGTCTTTTAGCAGTGCTAAGCCATCTACTTCTGAAAATCCTACCTCATATTCAGGGCAACCTCAAAGTGTATGGGATTAGTATTAAAAATATTCTGGATAAAGGCTGAGTTAAAGTATGTGTAAAATACGAGGCAAATGAGTAGACAACTATGAACAAGATGCTAAACAGAAAGTTTCATTTCATTCAGGCAGACTCCATTGTACTAGAAATTTTACAGCATTCTACAGTAGCTATCTATCATTTTTAAATGCAAACTTTCAGAGATAAAAAATATACTTTAGAACTAAGGTTTGAGATTCAGATTAGATGTTAGGAAAAATGTTTTCCCTGTGAGGGTGTTGAGGCACTGGAATATTGCCCAGGGAGGTGGTGGAGTCACCATCCCTGGAAGTATTTAAGAGGCATCTGGATCTGACATAATTTTTTAGTAACACCTTAGTTTGTATCAGAGTAGAAAGGTCTAGTACAGTTCAGCTTAAAACAGAAGTGATTTACTCTGACAAAAGATATTTTCACATCACTCAAGCACACAGACACACATATCTTCTAGAACAATAATGTCTTGATGTCTGTTGATGCTGTTAAATGACATTGTGACTTTAAATAATAGGACAATTAATTTCAAATATTTGTCATTCCCTTTTAGTAACTACATTCCTACCTGGGAAACCTCAGCCAGTGATTCTCTCATTAATCTTCCTATGAAAATGGAGATAAGGAAAATAAACCCCACACACCTGCACTCTGCAATTGAGCTGTCTTGGAGAAAAAGAAGGGGAGGGGAAAGAGCAGCTACAAAGCAGGAGAACTTCCCTTCAATTATGCAATAAATTCCAGGGAAATGCCAAGAGGATGACAGGCTGCACCACTGAGGAGGAAGAGAAAACAAGAAAACCAAGAAATAAAGACATTAGGTGACCATCTAGTTAGAGGTATGGTAACACCTTGGGAGGAGGAAGGAAGCATTAAGAATCATTGCAGCCACCAGCATTTATTTCTGAAATTGTAGGTTTGGTGCTAAAGGAATTTAAAACATCCATTAGCCCTTCACAGGAAGAATAGGTCATGAATTATAACTGCCAGGGAAGCAGTGAAAGGAAAGCAAGTCTGGAATATTTTTAGAGCTAATTTAAAGATTTGTGTTATAGTTCATGTCATGCAGCATCTTCTTACATTGCAAATGAAATTAAGGATGTAGATTTTTGTTGTTCATATTCATGTTGATTAATATCTCCTGACTGAAATCTATACTGCTATTAGGAATTGTCAGTTATGCTTTTAGAACCAGACCCATGGAGGTGTTAGAAACACTAAATAAAGCTGCTATTTTTCCTCAAGATGGCCACAAAAACTGTCCTTATTATACAACTTGTTTGAACACAGTAATATTGGAAAAGCATAGAGAAATTCCATTATGAAACCATTTCTTGAACTATTTTTGTTCTGTGAAAATAAGGCACAAACATTAATATGTGACCAAATTCTTGTGTGTGTCATACTGAACCCACACAACTGATTGGGGGTGATGGTGGAGGAGAAGTTCACCATAAGCTGCAGTGTGAGCTCAGCACAGAAATCCAAAGGAGTGTGGGCAGCAGGGCAAGGGAGGTGATTCTGCCCCTCTGCTCTGCTCTGGGAGACCCACCTGGAATCCTGCACACAGCTCTGGGGCCTCAGCCTGAGAAGGACATGGAACTGTTGGAGCAAGTGCAGAGGAGGCCACAGAGCTGCTCAGAGCACTGGAGCATCTCCCTGTGAGCACAGGCTGAGGGAGTTGGGGCTGTTGAGCCTGGAGAAGAGAAGGTTGTGTGGAGAGCTCAGAGCACCTTGCAGGAGCTGAAGGGGCTCCAGGGAAGCTGCAGAGGGATCTGTGTTAGGAGCTGCAGGGACAGCACAAGGGGCAATGGGCACAAATTGAAGGAGGGAAATTTAGGCTAGATATTAGGGAAAGGTGTTTTCCTGTTCTAATGGTGAGACACTGGCACAGGCAACCTGGTCTTGTGGGGAGGTGTTCCTCTCCAGGGCAGGGTGGGTTGGGACTAGATGATCCCTAAGGTCCATTCCAATCCCTAAAGTTCTATGGTTCTAGTGAGGATTTGTTGCAAGAACAAGTTTAATGCATTATATTAAAGAATGATCGAAGTTTCCTTCCCTTCTTCCTCTTGCTCTGCCTTTGTATTACTAGTTTTCAGTTGTGCTCTTGGCATTAATGTTTCAGTCTTTGAAAACACTGAGTTTGCTGAGAAAGGAACTTCTGCACCCTCAATTCACTCTTCAAAAATAATGCAGATTTGTAACATCTCTGCAAACAAAGCTTCACTATTTGGCTCAAGCTTTAGAGCACGTTTTTCTAGTTCTCAATGTGCTGAGTTTGTTCCCTTGACTGGTGGCCACCAGGCACCTGGGGACTCAGCACTGTAAATTAGGCCCAGAGACAAAAACAAGGGCTACTGGTTGGTGGATTATGTGAGCAGAGCTGTAGCTGCCCTAAAGTCTTCAAAAGAGATTTTAAATTGAAGCCCAGTTATGTGTCAGCCCAGTACAGAAGAGTAAATTTCACCCTCAGGGAGTGTATCCTAGCCTACATAGTAGTCTTATTGTGAAAAGTTCACTTCAGCCTCGATTTACAGTATTTCCCTTCTCTCTTCTTGTCTCCCCTTCCTATCCTCAGGCCAACAAAAGGAAATCTGGTTTGTATTTCTCAGCACAGGGTTTGTTTTCACCTCTGACACGCACTGAACAATCCCTACATGCAAGAGCTGTGTTGCCAGCAGTGCCATGACTCTGCTCAGGGATTGCAGATCCTTCTGCCCAGCTCCCAGCCCAATCAGCCACACCTCTCCTGATAAAGGCTTATCAAGGGATTTTATTCAGAGAAAGGAGAAAATGGACAAGATCATAATTCGGACTTAAATGGAAGCTTATCTTCCCAAAATAATAAGGAACACTTTCCTAAAGTGGATGATTTCTGTCATATATCTGTGCATAACCAAGTGCCAGAAATCAAAGACAGAGTAACTTTCTGTTTCAGAATCACCTTTGTTTCAGCAGCAAAACCTCTGGAGTGTAACAGCTAAGTGAAACACGAGCAAATGGAAAATAGCACTGAACTAATTTTCTAGGCCTAATCAGTGACTGTGTACGAAAGGAAACAAAAAATCATGATAATCCCTATGAAAACTCCATTTTCACAAATGTCTGAGCCTGCAGAGGTGTGTTAATAGAAAAGCCTTGTGTTTGGATTCTCATGGAATTTCCCTTAAATTCCATAATGAAAGCTGTGCCCAACAACCCTTCGTTATGTGTTTGAATACCATGATAGGAAAACACATTCATAAACCTCCATATGATTCTTCAGAACCACAAACCTGTGGCTTCATAAATATTCTTGTCACTAGCAACTCAAAATAAACCCTTTTTTTTTTTTGGGGGGGTTCATTATAAAAACCACACTTATCCTTGCTTTAATCTCCCAGATAACCTCAGGTTTTGCTCATTTTGCATTGCCTTTTCAGGCATTTGGAGGCTCAAGTCCCATCAATGTTTGTGCTCATGCTCAGCATTCTGCAAATGGGTTTGCAAATGGCCTCTCTGAGACCATTCCTATATTTAAAACCCTGCGTGGTAACACAGTTGGATTAAATATCATTGTTCTAAACACTATGCACAGGCAACTCTTCCTCAAGGGCATGTAAACTAAATAGACTAAACAGACAAAGTCTTGCAGGGGAATCAGAGGCATAACAACCTGTATTTAACTTAGTGCTACACTTCCCTGTATGAAAACTTGTCTTCTTCTTGGAAGAAGTTTTAAGCATTGGGCTGAAGGAGTCTGAGTACTGTCAGCAAGCTCTGTTTGAAAGCAGAATCAAGCAGCTTTTTCCATGTTGCTAAAGCAGCTCCCTGGCACAGCTGGGAATAAGACTGAATTTTCTGGAGCTCTATTTATTAGTGTGCTCCAAAACGTTGACAAATTATCCTTCTGGTGATAAGCACTGAAATATGAAGCAAATGCATTCGTGTAGGAGCAAAGCCTTTTTAGAATCTGAGCCCTTCCATTCTTATTGCTATTAATCTTGTCACAGTCTCTCCAAGCCCACAGCATCTTTTGGTTATGTCAGGCTGACATTTTCAGCTCTCAGACGCTGACTGTGCATAAAAGTGACTCCTCTGTTTCTGGATGTGGTGGGTTAGCTCTGCCTAAGAGTCAAACTCCTACCCAGTTGCTCACTCACTTTCCCCCTAAGCAGGAGAAGGGAGAAAAGAGGAACAGGCAAGAGAAAGCTCATGGATTTTGATAAATTTTGAACAGCTCCAGTGAGGGAGAACCCACGACCTCTCTGGGCAATCTGTTCAGTGCTCAGGGACTGCACATTGAAGAAGTTCTTCCTCCTATTCAGGTGGAACTTCCTGTGCATCAGTATTTGTTGTTGTCTCTTGTTTTATTGGTTTCCACAAGTGAGAAGAGTTTGGCTCCATCATCTTGGCACTTCCCATTCATGTACTTAAATGCAATGTCGTAGTCAGGTCAATAACGATTTGTTGGCAAATGATCAAGTCATAAACTTGATGCAACTGAAAATACATCATGACAGAGCTGAAAGGAGACTAAAAAGCTTCATTTAATTGTATATATCATTTCACAGATATTCTAAAACTTGCTCCAGCTTGATTTCATATTTCAGGTGAGAAATGTGTTGATAAGAAAAAGAAATCTGATATTATCGAAATCATAGAATCATAGAATTTAAGGGTTGGAATGGACCTTACAGATCATCTAGTTCCAACCCCTGCCCTGGGCAGGAACACCTCCTCACTAGATCAGGTTGTTCAATATTTAATGTGTTATTTATGTTACCTTAGGCATCGCAGTGGAATAGAGATTTGTCTTTTCTAAGACTAGGAGATCACAAAAACCTTCCAAGTATTGAATCTGCTGGGCTAGAGTTTGAATTAGAGTTATGTTGGTTGTATATTTAAAGCTATCAAAAAGAAAGCAGCACTGAAGTGAGCTGAAATGTACTGCAAATGCTATTTTAAGCAATGACCTGCTTAAATAATACTGCTCAGGTCAAGGAAGCAGAATTCTGCCTATGAAACAGATACATGGTTTATTATGTGTTTGCCTGAGGCATTCATTAAAATAACACTTTATTTCTTGTTTTTCATGAAAAAAATCCTCAAAAAGACAACTTCTATGTTTTGGATCCAGCAACTAGACCCAGAAACAGCATGATGTCCCCAAATGCTTTATAACTAATTGCACCATTATCAGGGAGTGGGGGGTGGGGAGGAAAAGGGCAGAGATAAATCTTTGAGCAGAGACAAGTGTCCACAACTGCTTTTTCCCATGTCAGTGACCTCCTAGCTGTTCTCCTGACATCACAAATCCTACAGCTCTTACTGCAGAGTACTCCACCCAGAATGGGATCCTGCAGAATGTCCCTATGCAGTATAACCCTTAAAACTCAGCACACTTGCCAAGGATTTGGTCAGGAGGGCATCAATTCCTTGTCTCAGTGCTGGATAAGAACACTAAACACCAAGCTATTATTGAGTAAAGTGGTGGGTTGATAACATGTTTTAAAATAAACATCCTGGCCTGTACTGTCAAAACTTAATTGCAATTCTCTTTCCTCAAGAGAAATTTCCCTACTCCTGTTTCCCATATCCTGTTAGGCTGCATGACTGAGGGGGAAGGAATCATGGCAAATAATTCTGATGCTGTGGTCATATCTGAGCTGGATTTCTGCTGCTGTTTCTGTTTTCCTGAACACTCTTCAAGGATGGTACAAGGTGGTAGGAACACCTCTGTGAATTGGAGTTTCAGCCTCTGCAACTCAAAGTGAAGAGAGTTTGGCCCAAATTCACAAAGATGTTTGTTTGATTCCCATTAAAACCCAACTATTTGAAATGATGATGCTGCAAATCCTTCTGTGGATTTGGGACCTCTGTTCCTTAAAGGGTTTCAGCCTATTAGACATTGATATATATGACAGGTGAAATTTTGTTGATTTTAGACTTAATATCTTACTAATAGGATTAGATTTTGTCAATATACATTAATCCATTTTGCTTTCTATTGAAGCAATAAATTTTGTGGTAGATATCACTTCTATTTGGGGACCACAGAAACTTGCTAAATGCTGTCACCACACTAAGAGCATTTTCAGTAGGTTTCTAACATCTTTTATATAGCAAAAAGTGGTTTTCTCAATATCTGCTATTACTTTTTAGGCAGTAGAGCATATGTCTATGCAGGTTCCAACTTTTCACTCTGCAGAATTAAAAGAGGCATCATTCAGCATATCTTAGAGAGTCAGGAAGAAAGTAGAGCTAATTCTCCAACAGAGGCAAAGAACTGGCAAATAACCACAGCCATGTCAGCAGATTCAAACCCTAACTTTCCAGGCTGCTACAACAACTAAAAACAACATATCCATTTCACCCACGTTCTATCCTGAAGGTTCAGGAGGTGAGAGGCAAATCTTGCTATGTATAAACACTCATCTACAGTATACTTGACAAAGAAATTTTATTGTCTTAACATGGCTTGGCTTCTACCACCCACAGTGTAGAAATACAACAGTGGAGCTTGTAAACCAGCTTCCATCCTGTTCTAATGATAGTTTAACAACCAGAAGAACTATAATGTTTAAATATAGAATTATTTCTGTTTACACATTTAACTCTCCCTGGTGTTATGGGGACTTTGGCAGTTTACATAATAACCTCGGAACAATAGATATGTGCAGGCTGCACTGGGTGAAATGATACAGCCATCCTTGAAAGGATTAAAAGTTGCAGGGGGTTTGTTGAGTTTTTGAAATGACAGCTAAGCCTGTCTTTGATATGCCATGCCTGTGTTGGCAGCCTTGTGATGCTGACAGCATCTCGAGTCAGTTCAGGAGCTCCAGCTTCAATTTGCTGCTCCAGCCAGACTTGAAGGCACCAGGAACTATGGTGATGTCTCTGCTGGTAA
>NW_008693225.1:1560-5491 GCF_000695815.1 Acanthisitta chloris | reverse complement strand
AACAGTGGGTATTTAAATAAGAAATGCTAAGGTGAGTCATGCATCTCAAAGCCTCTTTGCCTCTCTCTGGTTTCAAGTTCTAAATGTCAGTACACCTATCATAAAATCATAGAGTCAACCAGGTTGGAAAAGACCTCCAAGATCATCCAGTCCAACCCTACCGTGGTCACTAGCCCATGGCACTAAGTGCCACATCCAGTCTCAGCTTGAAAACCTCCAGGGATGGTGAATCCACCACCTCCCTGGGCAGCACATTCCAATGCCTGAGCACTCTCTCTGCAAAAAATCTCTTCCTAATCTCCAACCTAACCCTCCCCTGGCAGAGCTTGAGTCTGTGCCCTCTTGTCCTGCTGCTGGTTGCCTGGGAGAAGAGACCAACCCCCACCTGACTCCAACCTCCTGTCAGGGAGTTGCAGAGGGTGATGAGGTCTCCCCTGAGCCTCCTCTTCTCCAGGCTGAACACCCCCAGCTCCCTCAGCCTCTCCTCATGCCACTTGTGCTCCAGTCCCTTCACCAGCCTCGTTGCTCTGCTCTGGATATAATATTAAGTCTCAGAAAGGTGATCCTCTTCTGGCCTTAAGGTACCTCCTGCCTAAATGGAGTTACCTCCTGTAAGTGTGACTGACTAATAACACTCACATTTGGCTAGTACTCAGCAGCTTTCCCTGGATAATATCAGTGGAAAGCAGATTGGTTCATGCTTTGTCTTCCTCTCACCTGGCAGAATCATTTTAGTATGGTGCATTCAACCTGTACCCTCTGTGCCCATGGTGTTCCAAGGGAAAATCAGAAAGGTTTAGAAAAAGTGATTAAGGAGAGCAAAACTAATTGTCAAAGGGCCTTACTTCACTGGAGTCACTGGCAGTTGAGTCAAAAAAGATGTCTGAGTTTAATTCTAGATAGAATGATAACCAGGAGTCTTGAGGTCTCTGTTGAGCAGGATGGAGATTCAGTATTTTGCTTTTTCGTTGTACTGCACATAAAACAGATTCACTGTTAGACTGAGATTGACATTTGCTCATTTTCTCCAACATTCAAAGCAGAATTTGTAAGCAAAATTGTGCTCAGATTTTTTCCTTCACAGAATTATCTTAGAGTGAATTTATTTATAGTAGGGACTGGATAAATTACTTGTCTTTAATCATAGTGCCCTCAGCTCACACTAGGGCTTGTTGGTTAGATTTTTTTGTTGGGTTTTGTTGGGTTTTTTTAATTTCTAGCTTTTATATTAATGCTGATCCTGCACAGATGCATCCAAAAGTACAGCAAGCCTATCCCATTGCTAAACACTGAGAGGAAATAGAAAACCAAAACAAAACAGAAACAAAACAAAACCAAAACCAACCAAACAAAAAGAATTTCCCAAAAAAAATGCTTTTATTGTTTTCTCACTTTTGCAAAAACCTTTATTAGGTGAGTCAGTTTCATGATTTCCTTGCAGAAGTATGAACTGTGATGCTTGAAATTTAGTCCAAGGTCATGTAAAGCACAGCCAAGTATCACAGCCTGAAGGGTCAGAAAGAAGGTACTAAATCTCCATCCTGCTCAACAGAGACCTCAAGACTCCTGGTTATCATTCCATTTAGAGCTAAAACTTTGACATCTTTTCTGGCTCAACTGCCAGTGACTCCAGTGAAGTAAAGCCCTTTGATAATTGGTTTTGCTCTTCTGGTGGAAACCAGTTGGGGCTGTTGAGCCTGGAGAAGAGAAGGTTGTGTGGAGAGCTCAGAGCACCTTGCAGGAGCTGAAGGGGCTCCAGGGAAGCTGCAGAGGGATCTGTGTTAGGAGCTGCAGGGACAGCACAAGGGGCAATGGGCACAAATGGAAGGAGGGAAATTGAGGTGAGATGTCAGGCAGAAGTTTTTCCTGTACTGGTGGTGAGACACTGTCCCAGGTTGCCCAGGGAGGCTGTGGCTGCCCCAACCCTGGCAGTGTTCACAGCCAGGTTGGATGAGCCTTGAGCAACCTGCTCTGGTGGGAGGTGTCCCTGCCCAGGGCAGGGCTTGGGGCTGCATCATCTCTGAGCTCCATTCCAACCCCTAAAATTCTATGATTCTGTCATTCTTAATCCCCCTTATGATTTTATCTTGCAACACCAGGAGCACACACTATACTAAAATGCATCTTCCAGGTGAAAGGAAACAAACCAAAACATGAACCAATCTTGCTTTAAAGAATCTGCTCTCCTTTTGGTGCTATAAAAAATGCCTGAAATACAGCTGATACTGCCTGACTTCATGGTTCATATAAACTGCTTCAGAGAGAGTCAAAAGGAAAATATATCCTTTAAAAAATAATATGTATTTCCTTCAGTTACTAAAGATAAGCCAAACTACTTCCATGACTTCCAAAACAAAGGTGACAAAATTTCTTTAGAAGTTAATCAGCTTTCCAAAGTTCCAAAATCTGTTCAAGAATTGTGTTGTTACTACATAACATGGCTAAAATCTATTTGGCCTATGTGTGCTCTGGGTTTATATCAGCCCATATATTCTCCAGCACTAAACACAGCTGTGAAATAGTGAGTGAAGGAAGAAGGCTGTGTGGTAGTGAGAGCATTTCTTCATAACCCAAAGCACATGTTTGCACTGAGCACAGCTAACAGGCAACTACAGCTCCATCAGCCTCTTCTTTTTTCCCATGCTTGGGAAGGTGTTTTTTTGGGGGATAGTGTCAAAGATGCAGCTACTAAAGAAGCAACAAAAAGGAAAAGCAAAAAAAAAAAAAAAAAAAGAGAAGAAACTGAAAAGGTTTTCCAGAATTCAATCAGAGAAAACACAAGGCTAGATTTCCAGCTCTGTTATGCCCCAGTAAAGCTTAGTACCACAGGTCAAAGGTGGAGCCATTTTAAACTGTGATTCTGAAGGGTGGTGACAATTTTGTATCTCTGTGTTTATCACTCATACATCTGGTTTATATCTGGGCATGGTTATAATGTGTTAGCATCTTGAAGTATTTTTCTTTTCTTTATTATACTTGAGTACACTGTGTGGAGATGGATGTCCTGGCAGTTAATTGACATAACAGAAAGGGTTGCAAATATTAACAGAAGACAAAGCAATATATAAACAAACGTTAGGAATGTAAGGAAGTTGTCAAAGATTGTTAAAATATGGGGTGAATGGAATGATAAATAGGCCATAGGACACATAAAATCCTTCCATATCATTTTGACATATGAGAATAACGTGATATAGAAATGGTATAATGAATCAGTTGCAACTAAACTGCAAAAATGGAGATTAATCTACAACTTCTTTCTTGCAAAGAATACACTTCATAGGCATCTGCATGGCTGATGTTAAGGTCAAGGTTGGCAAACAATGTTACTGTTGAGGAAGGTTCATTTATAAGGTACAGTAAGGACATGTAAAGCTAAATCTAGTGAAATTTATGAACACAATGCAAACTGGTGTGACAACAGGAACTCAATGAGCAAAAATCAGTTGCAAACTGGTGTGACAACAGGAACTCAGTGAGTAAAAATCAGAGTTGGGATGCACAGTATATATGGAACAGTCATAAACTGAGCCAGGGCAGAGTCAGATTGGGTGTGAGGAGAAATGTTTTCCCTGTTGTGGTGTTCAGCACTGGGATATTGCCCAGGGAGGTGGTGCAGTCACCATCCCTGGAGGTGTTTCAGAGGTGTCTGATGTGGCACTGGAGGATCTGGGTTAGGGTTTGGGGGTTCCAGCAGTGACAGGTTAAGGGTTGGACTGGATGATCTTAGAGGTCTCCTCCCACCTCAGTGATTCTCTGATACTATGAAATTGGCAAAACCAGTTTGAGTTTGCAACTATTAAGTCTCATATCTAAATTTTCTGCTGAAGACTTTGGGGTGTAGAATGTCTCAGTGTGCCCATTGCAACTCTGAGCATCACCATCAGAACTGTGGTGCTCAAAGGCTGAGGGAGTTGGGGCTGTTCAGCCT
>NW_008693225.1:0-1307 GCF_000695815.1 Acanthisitta chloris | reverse complement strand
GCTCTGGGCTGGCCCTGCTGGAGCAGGAGGTGGGACCAGATGATCATTGTGGTCCCTTCCAACCTAACTAATCCTGGGATTCTGTGATACCTCTCAGCTCTTTAGATTTTTCTATATGTCCAGTACAAAAACCTGGGAGAAATCTATATACATTTTTTCCCTTATATTCATTCACTGTTTCTGTTTTTAAGCCCACACAGCAACAGGAGAGTTTATGACACTATCTCTCATACCTTTAATCCAGTGGATGTGAACCCCCAGACCTGGAGGGAGGAATTTAGTATTGATAAACTAGATAATATCCTGACACATTTTTCTGCACTGATTCTAGATTGTTTTAGAAGTAGGGAAAATATGTTCTAAAAAATATATATAGCATAGGCAAAAAGAAGCAAACCAAAATTCTCTTAGCTAGAAACAAAACCTTGTGTAACTAAATATACTTTGTGATAGGTAATTCATAATTATTTGTTCCATGTGAATTAATCTATGGAGTGCTATAACCAAAATGATTGAATAAAGGTTTGTCATATTTTGGGGGAGAACAGAGTGATTATAATGAACTAATTTTTGAGTAAATATATCTTCCCATGATGTCATCCAATTGAGAAGAATGTCAGACTGATGTTCCTTTAAAATCTGAAGTGCTGTATCCATACAGAGATTTCTAGCTGGAAACCTTTAGCTTTCTGGTAAGTAAGAAAATAGCACCAAACCCACCGACTCCTCATTAATCTGCCCTAAATTCCTCTTTCTCCCACAGTCAGAAACATCAATGTGTTTTCAAATAATGCCCTCAGAAGAATTTATTGCTGTTGTGTCTATTCTTCTTTCTCCACTGGTATATAACATACCCAATCTTAAAACACAGTAAATTCTGAGGAATGTAGAACTCTTTATCAGAACACTGTCTGCATCTTGAGGTTTTTTTTTTCCCCTTTCCTTCACTGATACTGCATTGCCAGAAATGATGTCATGCTATTCATATCATATCTCACAATAACACTTTTCTAGAGTAAACCTTAATCTCCTAAATCCAGTGTACAGTGGCTGTCCAAACAGAATAGATCTCTCTCGTTCTCTTTTTTTTTGTTTTAATAAAAGCCAGGTGATAAATTAAGTGCTTCTGATAAATGAGAAGCTCACAGTACTGTGGGTCTAATCCTCCCATAGAGAGAAATATTTGCCCAAGCATAATATGTTTCTTATGAGGAAGGTATCTTTCACAAAGGAAACAAATCATGGAATTCTTCTAACATTCCTTGCATAAATATTCTTAGAAATATAATGCATATGGAAATAATAAT
>NW_008693224.1:30555-42624 GCF_000695815.1 Acanthisitta chloris | reverse complement strand
ACTTCACAGTTTATATACACTAAATGCTCATACATATTCCTTATTTCTAGGAATGGGTGGTTATTATTATAACTACTTCTTGGAAATTATTATCATATACTCCTCCTCCATCTCCTCCCTCTTGGCATCAGTCCCATGGTCCTGGTGGTCGTTGGGTGGTCGTGAAGATGAAGTGTCTCCTCTTCCTCAGTGCCCTTTGGACACCCTTATTATGCAACCGTTTACACCTTTGTACAATTTTGCATGCCTTGCTGATCTTGCCTCTATCTTAAACATTTTGTTTCTTCATTCCACACCTTATATGGTCTTGTTTTCCCTCCTACTGCCAAGGTTTGAGTCTGGTTAGTTCTACTGTCTTACAGATAACACACGTTGTTTTGCTAACTAAGCTAAAACAATGCCATTAGTGAGGCTTCTTCTCCATACTATGCAATCCTTGCTCTTTTGCTATCTAAGCTAAAATAAAACACGCCTGAAAACAGTAAGCAAGAAAATATATCTGCCTATGAGCACTGGGCAAATTTAGGGGCTAACACCTGTGGTGTTAGTGGAGCCGTACAAAGTGGCGCTCAGCCCTGGGAGATACTCACTCTGTGTGAGACTTGCTTGTGCATTTGTTACTCCACAGAAGGTGATAACTACATTAAAGCAGAAGTTTCCTGGTTCTGAATTTTGCATCAAGGTGGAGCAATGGCAGTTTTAAATGGAGAAAGGGAATGTGGGTTTCCCCTCACGAGCAGCTGAACAAGGCACAGCTTCTCTGTGACTTGTTGCAGTAATCACTGTTCCTCACAGTGTCAGGTTCCAGCCTAGAATTAACTTACAACCTTGGCAGCTGTTGTGGTGGTTAAGAAAGTGAACCTCATCAATATTGAGAGGCTGTTCCTGGTGGTTACTCAGGTGGCACTCTGGGCTGTGCTGTTGCAATCTCTTGTGTTTCTCCAAGCACTTGTACAGTCCTCTTGGCCTGTGATGTGTTGGTCTCATTGTGTACTACCTTCTTGAATCTGTTTCTTCCAGCAATCCTAATCTCTTTCTGATGTGTCTGTGCTATCTACAGCCTTTCATCCCCAGGTGGCTCTTCACCCTGTGTAGTGACCTCAGAGTACTACATAAATGAAGTTCAGTACCACTGATTATGTTTGACAAATAGAATTGTTCACCTCAATTCACATAAGCTTATGCAATTTGTGAGATCCAGGAGCACTTCACTTCCCTTTGTCCATGTATGTGCCTCTACAACTTCAGACAGAGACACTATTCTTTTTACAGTGCCTTTTTGCAATGAGAATGAAATTCAGCTGCAAAACAAGATATTTATGCTGCAGCCTGGCAAGGGTCTGAAGTTGGATGACCTGGGCTCCCGGTACTAGTGAGATAAGTTGTTTGTATTAAATTTTCTAACGTGGAGTTCTGTATTTCTGAGTTCTAAGTCTGACTTTGGCAAATAAATCTGAGCTTAATTTTGTGTGGTCATGAGAAACATAAGATGGTCTTCTAGTCAGTTCTAAAGGAAAAAATCTTTGCAGTCACACAACTCACAGGTTTGTAAATACAATTATTTTAAAGCATGAGGTTCTAGAGTGGGATTCAATGATAATGAAGGAAATCCTTATAGTTAAGGTGATTTTTAGAATCACAATCACATGTAAAAATATAGGAAAGCTGAAAGAAAGATTTATTTCTTCTAAGTGACATCTCAAGGGAAAGGTTTCCACAAAATGAATAATCAGTTCTTTTGTGGAACATGTTCAGGAGCTGTTTTTTAAAATTTTTTTTGTAATTGTTTTTATGGTTATTGCCTATAAGCGTCCAACATACAGCCTAGACCTGGCGAGGGGTACCTGTGCTAATAGTATGCAATGAATAATTGGTTCCAAATGCAGGAGTAAGGCTCACAGCTGCCTGAGCAATGCCCTGAAGAGCTGTAAAATAATGAAGTAATGCTGTCTTAGCAAGAGCAGTCGTTGGAGGGCAGTAGTAGGTTAGGTATTGTCGAGATGCAGTGTAGTATTATGCCTAAGGAGAGTTTGGGGTAGGATTTTGAAATAAGTTAGTATATAAATTTCGTGGATATGAATGACTGATTTTAGTATCAGGGATGACACATAAGAAAGGATCTTAACTTGAATGGCTGGTGATCCCCAGACTAGCATGGTGGGCTGGCTGCAGGTAAACACCTCAGTAGGAAGCTGGGGATGATAGGTCAGGTAAGAACAGTGCAGCTTTTTTATAATAGCTAAAAAAATTAACATTTCCAGCTTCATAGCAGAGAGTGGTGCCAGTTCACCTCCTGTTTCCTGTACTGCCACACTTGCCTCCCTCACTGGCTTTTAATGGCTCAAGTTTCCATACCTGCATGTAAAAATCATAATAATTTTTTTAAATGTTCAGAAAATGTTTTAGTAATATATTCACATAATACATTTTTGATGCTTTAATGACAGTTTGGTATTTTAAAGGGATAACTGGAACTAATGAGTAGATTTCAGTATTTAAAAGTTTAGTAATCTGTTCATCTGTTTTATTGCAAAGTTCAAGTCCTAAAACACAGAAAATGCTAGTGTATGTTAGGCATTTATTTATTATTTACATGGTAGTTCATCTAATTATTCTGTAATTGCTCACTCTTTTTTCTGTTTTCTTTATGTCTATATTTATATGTCTATATTTATATATGTCTATATTTAATGTGAAAACTGAAATGCCTGGGCAACCTTTCACTATAACTGTGAGTATTTTAATTTAATTATGTTGTTATGTGGATTTGTTATCTTTTGTTTTAGTGGTATTCACCTTGCACACAGCAGTTTTCTGGGATAACTGGAAAACAGCGAGACTAAAAATTATGAAACTTTAATTGAAAATTAATAATGTGAGACCCAGGGAAACTGTGGGGCTTAGATTTAGTTGCCAGAATTTGCTTTGAATGCCTTTGTTCTCATAGAGTATGAAAGATTTGTAGGCCTGAGATTCATGTTGTGGTATTGTTAGACAAAGATAATTGTAAGGCTGTTCTCTAGGAATGAAATCCAGGAATGGAGAAGTCTGGGCAAGAATACCAGCCATAGGAAGGAATATAGATGGAGTCAGGTGCTGACGAATGGTATAAAAAAAGGGATATGAAATGCCAGCTCTTTTGAAGTGGCTCAGTACAGCTTTATAGAAAATAAAGTACAATAACAAAATTTAAAAAACAGTCTGTAGCTGAAAATCTCAAGGTGCATCTGTCCTGCAGCTTTGAGCTCTAGCCATGAAAACTGCATGTTTTTAACAGGCTACATTTTGTCACAGTTATACCAGTTGCTGATGCCAGGTGGGAACACCATATTTTCCATGTGATTTTGTAATTTGTAAAGCCTATAATCAGACCTACTGTGGCAGCTGTTAAAGAGGTGGTTTTGTTGTTCTGTAATGGCTCTCTGGCTAGTACTGCTCCCCAGGCCTCTGAGGGCAGTATGTGTTTAGTACAGTTGGGTTACTCCAGAGCTTTTCCAAGGCCTCCAGGCACCATTCAGTTAAATTTAAGCACCAGATGCTGTTATCAGCTGGATCAGAGTAAATATAGGGTAATTTAATTTCCATGTCTTCAGTAACTCTAAGTTTATTTTTGCATAATTTTGTCTTTAGACAGTTTGTGCACCTTTGCAACCAGCAGTTAAAAGTATAAATCAGGTGTATTAATGTGACATATGATTGTTTATTCCAGGGTAGAGGAGCCTACACTGTGATGGGATTCATTATCACAATAGGTTCTTTAAAGTAGCCATACATAAGTGGGTTTGGCCTTCCTTGTCAGTACCTCTGTGGGAATCTATCAGAATATACTCAAAATTCTGCTGTAATCCCCAGGGGCTGATAGAATTTTGTACTTTGGATATATTAAACTGAAGAAAACATTCTCTTTGATAATGTTGAAGGAAATAAAAGCTAGTTGATAATAAGGCATGTGTGTTAGCAGTAGTAAAGAGGTGCTCCTCCAGTTACTTCCATCGCGGTTTCAAAGCCGACATTACAAAAAAATCCTTAAAAACATTAGGATTTGGAAATTTGTGCTTGTGTTGTTAGAAAGTTTTGCTTTGTCTGTGCTGGAAGATTGACTAGAGAAGTTTGAAAGTTATAGTATGTAGAAAGTAAGTGTTTATTAGTTAAGTAGCTGAGATAAGAAGCCTTTCAGTCAGGTAATTAAATCTTTCTTCCAAATTTCAGCACATGTTGCTGTTAAATGTCATCTTGCTTCCTGTTCTTCTCCCTGATTTCATTTAGCATAAAAGGCCCCATTTAATTGTGGGGAGTGGGTGTTTCTATGTCTTCTGCTGGAGTTCAAGGTATAAAGTACTTAAGTATTTCTTTGGAGGCAGAGCTGCAGTATTGCTCTTTGAAAAAGAATCTCTTGGAGGGCAGAACCTCAGTGTTTCAGTTTTAACTTAAGACTAACCATCTGAAGAGAACCTACTGCTTGGTGGTTAGTGAATCCTTCAGTAAAGTCAGAGATGTGGTGATGGTTGAGGACAGGATATGAGAGAAAATGAGAAGGACTTCTATGAGGACACCAGTGGGACAAGGAGGGTGTTTCCTCACCTGTGGAATGTTTCAAAGGGAGGAGTCAGGAAGGAGAGGAAGTTCTGGTGTCTGGTGTGGCTGCATGCCCATAATAATGATGGAGGGGGAGAACCTGCAGTTTAAAGTTAGTCTGGGCCTACTGGATGGTCTGTATGAGCCAGTGTTTCACTGGAGCAGGCAACACAGTCATAGGGCTCAAAACTGGGCTCAGAATGGAGCAGTTGTCTGACCAGGAGCTCTGGACCACAGAAGGGAAGAGCAGCTTGAGGAACCAATTGTAACCATGGACAAATTTCCAAACTTACTCAATTGTCATCTGGTTTTCACTTTTGAAAACTAGGTCCTTTTAAAATATTGAAATCTCAGGGGACAAAGAATTCCTGTAGAGGCTGAAAAAACTGTCTACTTGGCTGCAGTCAAAATTCTGCATTGTTTTGTCAGCCCTATTTCTAGCTCTTCAGCCAGCTCGCTGTGGTGTCTTAAAGTGGACTCAGTTTCTCCATCCTTCACCCTTCTTCAGCATAGCTAAAATACTTCTGTGAATTTCACTCAGAAGTCATCAAAATCACTGGAAACATAAGTACTACATCAGACTCATTGGTTTTATGTGCTTGAATGGCACATTTTAAAGTCTTTTGATGTCATATACAAAAGTAACTCAGAATAGTAATTACTGTAATACTATCTTTTGTCTCATAAATTTAATTCTCAGAGGACTCTATTTAATTTGCTATAATTATATACCCAGTGGACTGCTACTAAATATACTCTTTCAACATGTATGTGTGTTTGATGTATATATATTTTCAAACATGGGGAAAAGCAGTAGAAGTCAAGGATACTACATCTTTAGCATTTGTTACCATTAATTCTTTAGTAAATATTATATTACATTAAAATTTTTGTCATGAAACTGACATGAGGATGATTTCAAATGCTAAATAGTTGTGGCAATGATTAGTACACACAGCTCACACTAGTATGTTTCCAATGCTAAGAATTTAAGGATTGCTCTGAATTAACTTAATTAACTTAATTAAGAGACACTGGCATAGTGTGCAGGTGTTTCCATGCCCTAAATTTCCATTCTTGCAGAAATGTACCCTGAGAACTTCTGGTAGCTTCAGGACATACAGAAAGTGGATGACAGCTAGTGCTGGCTAGTTTTTAGAAAGTTTTGATCTTTGTTTCCTGCTCCATCATTTTCACTGCCCTTCACAGTTAATCAGTAACCATTTTCTGCTGAAAACACAATGCTGCTAATCAAACCTCTACTTGACTTATCAGCTGTCTATTGTCTAAACTAAGAGCCATTGAATTTGCTGCCACTGTTGGATGTGATCTCTAAATATTGCTGCTTCCATTGCTGGTGGTACTATTAACAGAAAAAAATGTCCTGTTGAGAACATGTGGATGAGGGGTGACTGGCAGTGGGTAATATTCTTACAGAGTGTCAAGTTCAGCAGAACACAGACACTTAAAACTAGGAAGTCAAGAGTTAGTTTCCCACCCGTACAGTGTCGATTCTGTCTGCTTAGATCACTCCCACCGTGTACCAGTAACACTAACATTTCGTCTGAGCACTACACTCACCAGATTCACCTCTCTTAGTGGTTGATATGTAATCCTGCTGTATGTGTGCCAGGGATTATACAGCAGTTTACACCATGCCAAATCTCACGATGCTTTGCAGTAGGCCTGCAGGTCTGCTCATGTATGTGCCTTTAGATGGCACTATCTATAATTAAATATTTAGTTTATAAAAAATATAAATACCCTCTGCAATTTGCAGCTCCTTTGTTCTCATATCTGTCACATTTATATGCTTAGCCTTCAGGAAACCTCACAGCCTCTGCTCATCTCTGCCCTGACTGTACACAGCCTTCTGGGCTTTGTTGCAAGTACAATCTTCAAATTGAGTTCTGAAATGTGTCACAGAGGTTTCCAGGACAGTTCTTACTTTAGATCATCATGTAGTTTTATACAATGAAACAGCTCAAATATCTATAGAATGCCTGTGGTGATGATAGTCATTTGCCTCATTCTGCATAAAATTACATGGCACCTGAGGAACTAATAATATATGAAAGTTATGTTTATGTATTATTTTAATAAGGTGATTTTTTTACATGATTATTCCATAATTTCGATCTTTGGATGTGTAGACCTCAGGTTTACAGACTATGATTAAAACACCCATTTCACTTACTATTACTGGAAATCACACCCCTAACTTTGTTTTACTTTCACGTTGATAGAGAAAGCACTGGAAAAGTAGAAAAAAATAGGGAAAAAAAAGAAATTCCTTAAATTAAAGATGAAACTTGTGTTTCTGTGAACTTAAATTTGAAGCTGAAAGTATCTGGCTCTACAGCTAAATCCTGTGAAGTAACTAGCTATGAGATGCATGTTCTTCCTCAGGTAATTCTGTCTTGAGAGATGTTTGTATTTTCCTTTCTTTCCCATGATGCTTTAGTTCCCTTTTTGTTCCCAGTTGTAAATTAATTCCCTTGGTTTGAATTAATGTTAAGAAGTGTACACAGTGGCCTAGTTTCAGAAATTCTCACTCAGTGCTTTGTAAATCACTACAGGGTGGTGAATTACTGTGAAGTGGTCCTTAGACAACTGACCTTGAGTTGACTCTCCAAAATATTTCCACTTGCTAAACCTAATTAAATGATGCATTAAGGCTATTTATATTACTGTTTCTCTATAATTACAGTCGCTATAAGGATGCTATTCTTTTGTGAAAGGGTGATAAGATGTTGGCAAATAGCCTGTCTTTCATACTGTGGATAACATCATACTAAGCTTGAAAGTCTTTAAATTAAGGGATTGCAGTAAATTAATTCTCCTCCTTAAGGATGGATATGATTGTGTTCTAATGTATTGCAAAAAATAATGCATTCTGTAAGGAATTCATTTAATAGATGGAACATCAGATTGGAGAGACCCAAGACAATTAATTTGCCTCATGAGCAGGAACTTTCCCTGATTGTAGTGGTCTGATGGCCCTAAGAAGCCCGAGCAGTAGATTCTTAGTGCAAAAATTCTAAAATGTACTGGAAGAATAAGAGGACTTAGAAGTTATCTTTTCCAGACATGCTACACAGTAACTTCCTACCCTGACTTTCTGTGTGCCTAGTCACTGCAGCTCTAGCACAACAGTGAGGGACCCTGTGCCCACAACAGCCCTGATGGTCAGCAGGTTCTCTGTGGAACCATCATAGCAAAAAAATCCCACTGAAGATCAGGAATGGCCTATGACCTGTGCTCAGAGACCAATGCAGCACTGCACTAAAAAGCCTGATTTGCACTGCTTACTACTAAGAGTATTCATCACCATCTTATTACCATTTGCCTTCACTGATGCAATCTGCAGAGCACTGTGTCGTCTGCTTACAACTGAATCTGATATTTTTGTCTCTTCAAAGTGCAGTGTTTGGCATTAATGTTAGTCTGCAGGTTGTAGCAAGAGCAGGGATTTGTGCAATGTGGAAAGCTAATACAGAACATGCTTTTAAAATTTAACATGACTACTGCTTTGTTAGTGTAAGAACTGGAGATGGGCCAACAATAATAAAGACAACTGAGAAAACATGGGTTTGATGGGATTTTTAAATGGTGATTAAAATGTAAGTGTCAAATCAGGTAGAGAAGTAAGAGAACTTGTGATTGGTCTTGAAGATTACATCAGGTTGTTGAACTGCAGCCAAAAGGCTGAGGTTTGTGTTTTGGATGGGGTGATTTTTTTGTGGTTTTGTTTGGTTTTTTAATCAGATTAAGAAGAATACTGGCATGTGTGAAATTCTTGCTGCTCTTCCATCTTGTTCTGAATAACACAGCGGCTCTTAAGCAGCTTATGTCCCTGCAGCACTGCTTTCTCTTCCTTTAAAGTACATATCCCTTCTGAAACTCTGCCCTTTATCCACAGCTGCTTTCGAGAGAAAACATTATTTTATTTGTAAAACTCGAGTTCTGAAATGGTAGTATTATACTGGTACATGCCAATATTTATTTATTTACATACATATATATTTCTTAGAATCAACCGGATTGGAAAAGACCTCAAAGATCACCGAGTCAACCCAATACAATTTATATATGCTGATACCATTACAGAGCAAAAC
Source organism: Acanthisitta chloris (assembly GCF_000695815.1). Lineage (NCBI taxonomy): Eukaryota > Metazoa > Chordata > Aves > Passeriformes > Acanthisittidae > Acanthisitta > Acanthisitta chloris. Next base: position 33,931 of record NW_008693224.1, on the reverse strand, counting down.
AGAGCTGTAGCATAAAATTATCATTTGTGTGTGTAGCATTTGACTTTGACCATGTCAGAAGAAAAGACCTCAAAGATCACCGAGTCAACCCAATACAATTTATATATGCTGATACCATTACAGAGCAAAACAGAGCTGTAGCATAAAATTATCATTTGTGTGTGTAGCATTTGACTTTGACCATGTCAGGAAAAAAACAAACAAACAAACAAAAGAGCAAAACAATCTTGTGTTAGCAAGATAGCTCTGAGTAAAAACCAACCAAACAAACAAAAGAACAAAACAATCTTGTGTTAGCAAGATGGCACTGAGCATTTCTGGGAATGAGACTTCAGTGGTCAATAGGAACATAAAGCATTAGATCAGAAGTGTGTGTGGAGCTCAGTTTCCAGTTTTGTCCAAATTATTTTGTATCTCAAGGGTGTAACAGGACTTTCACACTTCTTGTGGAGGGGCTTTTAAATCTTATATTGTACGGTTAACACCTAGTACATCTTTGCCCTTCTAGTAGAATACTCTGACTGTTGCCTCCATTAAGAGTCACCTCCTTCTCCTCCCTGTCCTCTGGCTAAATGGAGGAGTAGATTACTAGCAGAGGAATGTAACACTTCCAATTTGCCACGTAGGTGGTAATTGCTGCGTTCCAAAGAGGTTACCACAGCAAAACTTCATGTACCTCAACTAGAAAGAAAGTATATCTTCACTTCAAGTTTGCCAAAGTTATAAAACATGTTTAGTGTGACACTTACTATACTTTAACTTAGCTATTTCAACTCCAAGGAAAACCTAAATAAACAGGTGCCTATTTTCTCAGGTGACTAGCTTCTCACACTAGTTTTGCCTGCCAGTCCTAATAGAAAGTAATTATTATGATCTCAGCCATTTCCTTTTCCTCACCTTCCTATTTTCCATTACACAACTATAATTATTATTGATTATACCTAATTAGGATTCATTGTGCTTCAAAGACATAATATTTGGTCTCTGCCTCCAAAAGGTGATAATCTTACATTTAGGCTTAACTTCATGAGTAATAGCAGGAGACAAGGGGACAATTGGATAGAAGCACAAGAGTGACCACTTCAAAACCAGATGATCTTTGACTTAGTTAACTATCTAGACATTTGTAATTAAGTAAAGCCTGAGTTCAAAGCATTTTCATGACTAGTATATGGAAGGGGATAGTACTACATGAAGTTCATATATTTATTTCAGAAAAATGTGTTATCTTGAGGGGAGCAGTGTTTATCCAATGCACTTCACTGGTCTTATAAACTGCTTGGCTTGCATACACACCAGGGACTTCTTTTTCCATTGCATGGAAAGATGCCCAGTGAGTCATTTGTCCCTGTAAACAGGCTCTGTTTAGGTACCTGTCCCTCACATGTTTAGAACTCTTTATTGCTTTGTTGTCCTCTGTTCATTTCTGCATTTTCTGCTATGCTCAGGTCTCTGATACCTTATATCCAGGGTAACATGATACTGAAACAATTATCAGCATTGGGCTTTGTATATTCCATTCCCACTGTCCTCCAAAATAGATTCTCCTCAAAATACTAGTTCTGTGTATTCTCATGTTATTACTTCATCTAGGAAATCATACATCATTGTTAATGTGTCACTCATTTTGCCTTATCTTGAATATTTCATGGGAGACTAAAGAACCAAACAATCAAGTACTTGAGGGGAAAAAAAATTCTGTAGTCTAGTAAAAGTTATGTCATCTCTGGCTTGGTCTATAGGATTGAGAATTTTGGGTATTCTAAGGCCTGGTTAATCAAGCCTCAGGACCAGAAGTTTTCCAGAAGGATATGAAGGTTTACAGTCTGACTTTGCAAGGTAGGAAGTTGGCATAAGCCACAGCTCACACAGGAAGACCATGTTCTCTCTGATGGAAGAGATCAATAATGTTGCAGCAAAAGGATTAAGAGTGAAGAAGAGAAAATGCAGGTCAAAAGGAAAGGTGAAGAGGCCTCAGTAGATCAGTTTTGTCTTCAGCCTCTAGATCCTTTGTCTGATACTATGCTAACTGTACCGGGCAGTCTTTACAAATTAGTCTCTGTAGGTACTTGCACTACTAAAGCATGTATTACATTAGCTGGTCTGAGCTTTATCTGTTACAAATTTTACCTATTACTGCCCTCCTATCTATTGCCAAGCAATGGGAATGCCAGACAGAAGCCAGATGCTTTTGTTTTGCAGATGAAGTGTGGGCATTGTGGGGATGACATTGTGGGGCATTAGAGACTCTATCCCCACTAAACAATTTCAGATTGGTGAGCACAGAAGTGCCAGAAAATGTAGGTATACTAAATACACTGCACTTGTGAGCACAGAAGTGCCAGAAAATGTAGCTATACTAAATGCACTGCACTTCTAACTAAGTATTTCAGATATGATTCCAGGAATGCTTACTGTTTTGTAACAAAACAGAAGACAATGTTCCAGCTCTTGGGAACTGACTGTTTATAGAAAGTGAGTTGTTTTTTCCTTTGTAGTTGACAACTGAACAAAAATTGTTTCATGACTATGCCCTACAGTGTTTCTGAAGAAATGGGAATTCACATGTTTCTGCTTTTGAAAGTGAGAACAGTGTTTCTGAAGAAATGGGAATTCACCTGTGTCTGCTTTTGAAAGTGAGAGCTCAGTGCAGCCCTGGTCACATAGCATCATGAGAACACATCCTGAGGTGACTTCTCACTGCTATGCAGAGTGAAAGGAAGGGCTTGGGAAACAGTCAAGGAATACCTTTGAAACTATCTAGACTCGGGTTGACTGACAAGTCCTGAGTGCCAAGACACATGTCCCAGTTCGGGCACATCTGGAGGTGACCTTTGTGTATTAAACAATATAGATCAGTTGTTTCTACTGAAAAAGGTTGCAGTTAAAAAGCTTCTTTGTGGGCTTCTCTTGTGCCTGGCAAGTTTATATCAGAAAGTTTGTATTAATGCTCTATCTAGAAGCCCCAAGAAGGTATTTTTGTGTTGACTATGCTGCCATAAGCAGTCAAAACTCTTGCTCTGTTAAGCTTGATACATCTGCTTGAGAACAAATTTTTTTCTTTGTTTAGAGGTGTCTTTTTCATTTTACAAATTTAAAGAGTCTAAGTGCTTGAAAATGCTAATTCAAGTGAAATAAAACCTCTTTAAATTACTCAATCTAGTAGGAATTTCGCCCAATAGATACATGCAGCATCTCTGTCACCCACTCACTGTAGTGTCCAGTAGGGTTCAGTAGCCTTCTGAAAAGAAAAATGAGACAAATCTTGCACTAAATGACAGTGTTCTGTTCATGCCTAAAAATGTGAAAGTAGCTCACATCCAAGAAATAGAATAGCTCTAGTTTCCAGTCATTGAGAAATCTTTGTTATATAAAT
>NW_008693224.1:13758-30529 GCF_000695815.1 Acanthisitta chloris | reverse complement strand
CGATGCTTAAAAAATTAAATATAAATGGAGATGAAACAGTTATTGTTGATTTACCAACATAACTATGTTCAGATATTGGTATACATCAGACTTCTCATACTTTCTCATTACAGAATTATCATACGATGTGCAGTGTCACTGATCAGTGTCACCTGCTTTTTCCTGAGTCATCTGTGTGCTTTCTTATCATTTTCTGAACGTACATTTCCTGCCTTCATACATTGATCAAGTGCTTTGGGATTAATCTACTTTTGGCACTGGAAAAATGGTTTGGATAAAAAGAAAAAATAGAGATATGATGCAATGCCACCTAATCAAGGCCTGAAATAATTATCACAGGACTGATTTCAGTGTAGCAAGCTATCTGCAGAAACAATAATAGGCATTGCTCAAGCCTGGCACACCTAACTCCTTGTTTCCCAAGCCATATAAATAAATAGTCTTCTTTGCGTATGTGTATAAGTGTATCCACACCTCTTCTGTCCCATTATTTCCAAGCAAAGAAGGGTCCTTCATCTAGATTAGCAAATAGATTGGAGCAGACACCCTCCTATTTTCATAACACTAGGTATCATTTTGCTATGCTTGCAAGTGGAGAGGATAATTACCATTGTCCTCTGGTACTATAAGTGACATTGGTGCTGCTGGTTCCTGAGCTTCATTTTCAGGAACCTGGTTTTATCCAGCACCAGCAAAAAAACCTAGCTACTTAAAACCTCAGCTCAGTTAATGTCACATTTTCTCTCACATTCAATTCAGCCTTTTCTTATTTTTGAGAAGTATTTCTGTTAGGAAAAATATTCCAAGAAATCACCGATTCTGTACTTAGAAATGTACTTTTAGTCTTTCTAATATACCAACATGTTCTGCAGATATTTTGAGTTTTAGTCTTGTTAATGAAAATTACATTGGGTCCTCATACAGTATATGCTATACCTTTAATTTTCATTCTTCATTAGCACTTCAGTTTTGTATGATCCACTGGATTTCTATGTGTCAAGCAAACAATTTCTGAAATATTTCATTTTTTCTCATTCTAAGCTCCAAAATATTATCAATAGGTCATACGTCAGTAAGTAGGAAGTAACTCAGGTTACTAAGGTAAGTTATAAACTCCCCAGCAGTCTAAGCCAAGGTTAATGCTGTCATCTGGAGCTTTAGAATGTGGCAAATTATTTGATTTTTTGACCGTTGATGAACTTGGAAAATGTTTATGGGTTAGAGTTATCATCAGTTCAGTGTGAGATTCTGCAGCACAGAGCCAGGAAAGAGCAGATATCCTTAGGGTGCTGCAAGATCTGTTCCTAAAATTAATTGTAGGGTAAGCCTAATGAAACTGTTGAAAACAGGATGTGATGAAATATGAAGCACTCCCTTGGCTCTCTCACAAATCCCTCCCTCCTCTTTCTATATTTTCTCTCAAAATAAATAGCTGTGGCTAGTTGGAATCAGAGTGCCACTAATGCTACACTTTCCATTCTAGTTTCTGGGTTTCTGTGGTTATTAAATACTGGAGAAAGAGAGTGACATAGATGCGATTTCCAGCCACCTCCCATATTTTTGGGTTTTTTTTCCCCTGATTTTGGGAACTGTCTCAGTTGTTACCCACCATTCTTATTTGTTTAGACAGAAATTCAGGGTTGTACTGGACCACTACTTCTTTAGGACTGTGGGGATTAAGCCTGTTCCCATGTTACAATAATAAACTCAAGGTTGCACCATTCCAAACTTCTCATTGTAGTGAAAAATGTCTTGCTGAGCCATGCTTCAGCCTGTGTAGAGCATTGTACTACCTAAAAGTTCCAAAAAGATTTCTCATATATGGGAAGAGGGTCGAAAAGGCTCTGACTAAAATAAGAACCTACCTAGAAGTCTGTATCTTGAAGGCATTCGAACACACATTTCCTGTTCCAGTGGTAAGTGGAAAATACTGCTCTAATTTACTTTATTAGCATTTCTGAAATATATATTAGCAGTTCTAATAAAATGTTATTTAATGCTGTGAATGTCTTTCTCAGCTACTTACAAGCAGTCCAGTTTGTCATTTCCACAAGCAGCATGGCAGATCAATAGCAGCAGCATGGCTAATATCCTCAGCCAAAGCTGTGGGAACATTACATTTTGGTCCAGTCTCAGTGTTGGTGTGAAGTTGTTGTACAGCAGGAGAGTCTCCCCTGTAGTTAGACAAGCAAAATCACTGAAATTAGATCCAGGATTTCAGATTCATCCATACAAAGCTAAGGGGTTTGAAAACTAACCATCACTGTTGCAGAATTTAAAATGCAGATGATGTTTTTCTTTTTTATTACTTTTTCGGTTGTTTTGGGCAAAAGCCTGTTAGTTGGATGTCTCCAAGTGAATCTGTCCAGAATTTCTGTTAATTTTTTCTTGTTTTCACATCATTTGCATGCAGCTGCCACAAGTTACTGAGGAACATGTATATCCAACTAGCTAGTGTTTCTGCAGCAAGAGAATTAGAGTCAAGGTTACCATTAACCACGAGGCCAGAAAATGTTGTGATGTGTGTTCACCAGCATCATAATAAATAAAGGGACATCCCACTTACCTGAAGCTCCAGGTCATCACCACACAGGTCAGTGTCAGCCCTTGAACTATGTGTTGCACCTTTCCAACAGAGTGGCTCTCTACAATTAAATGACACTTAAACTCTTTCGAAGTATAAATTATAAATGTATGAAGCTTTAGGTACCTTGCAGCTAAGCACAGAGACATTACAATTTGAGGCTTATTATGTATATGAATTATAAAGGAAGATAATTTTTTTACTCTAAACTTATTAACACCATTTATTACAAATATGAACTATTATGAAAGTTAATTTTTATTCTTTGACATTATAAATGTCCTGTAGTTACCCATTAAACATTTAATATTGATACAGGAAAAAAGAGCAAATTTAATTCAGAGGGTAATTATGCCACTAATCATTTTGCTGGTTATCTCTGACTTGCTCTTGTAACTGTCTGTATGGGGATTTATATGGAGAGAAAATAGACAACTTATGACTTTCAAAGACCTCTCATTGCTCTTACCAAAACCTGAATGGGAAAATGCTGCATATGAAGATAGCGGTTAGTAGTATTCTTAGTCCTTTAGAGCTACCTTAGGCTCACTCAGCAGAACTGAAGCTTTGAAAATGTTAAAGTGGAAACTGCATAATGTTTACAATTCTTACTTTGGGGACTCAGCCCAGTGGAGTACTTGGCTTCTCTGGCTCCTTTTCTTCTGCTTTACTTTTCTCATTTCAACCTTTGTGCTCCTGCCTTCTTAGCAAGTCACAGGAGTTTGTGCAATTTAAGAGCTCTGCAATCATGGCACAGTAGTTTCTGTAGCTGTGTGGTGTGGTATGTCCTTTATAATTTCACACAGTTCAGATTACACGGAAAGATAATCAACTGGGGAGTTTGAGAATGAGCTAGACTTCTTATACACTGTTATATCTTTTTTTTTTTCTACGTATATAGCCAAATAGATACCAAGAGCAAGATTCAGGGGAAAATAAGTAACTGTAACTTCTTTATATTTTAAATGCCTCTTCACATTTTCTTGCATTATTTTGATTCCTAATTTGCATGAATTTGTCATACACATTCTTCCTAATACTTTTTCGAAAAAGTGGTTTATTTTAGCTATTTTTTACATAGCAACTGTATGGTGCCTTGTCCCTGTACAATCCTCCAGTGAGCATTTCAGTAGAAGAAATAGGCCAAATTTTAATTCTCTAGACCTTGCCCATTCCAGTTCATCCACTCCCAGCTGTACATCTTCTAATGCCTGCCTTAGTCATGCCAAGCTCACATTTTTCTCCACTGACTGTTAGGTCCTGCTGGCAGACACTGCCTTCTGAGTTAAAAGTAGGACTCATTTTCAGCTGTAAATCTCTGTGTTGTAAGCAAGCACAGATTTGTACAGACCTGTTGGTGAGATCAGCTTATATGGAGTAGTTACTGCATTCCTTTTGCTGAAAGCAGATGTTTGGAATTTACGTGCCCTGATTTAATTTTAAAACCAGGGATCCTAGAGTACAAACACATGCTAGAAAAGGCTCAGCTTAGTGGATGATCAGTTTTAGGGGTTGGGTTTCTCTTGTCACAGTACATATATTTTTCAGCAATCTGCAAAACAGGTGAATCCTCTTGTTTTAAAGTTTAGAGTGAAGTTATTCCAAGACTTTCCAGAGGTTTAGTGCTGTCTCCTGTAGTATATCTGTAATTGTTTGTCTTGCAAGAGCCTGAATTGAGGGCACTTTAGTAAAAACATATATATTAAAATTATTCTTGTTACAAAGGGTTGACAGAGCACAGAAACAGCCAGAAAATAGTAAAAGAACTGGAGCAGTCCATTCAGCTACTCCTGCATCTAATTTGTAACCTTAACATAATAATTGATAATTTGTCATCCTTTAAAGTACTGATACTAACAGGATCAGCATTATTCAGACACTACCAAGCAGAAACATTTACAGTGGTTCTGTGTTATAAATTTCTATTTCAACTCATTTGTGACTGCGTTTTTGAAATTTGCTATTGTAAATGGTCATTCTTTTCTTTTTTTGGACTTTGACTAATTAGCTCATTTGTGTTTCCCAATGTGCTAGCTGCAGAATGAGTATTTGAACCTGCTGAGCCCTATAAGAATTGTGGCCACTTGATATATCATAATTGATCTTTTGTTTCACTTGGGTTGATGTGAATCAGCTAATTTGGTGATGGAACTCAAAAGTGCAACTACCTCTAAATCTATTTAAATTACATCTTTTGACTCCACTCAGAATTACTCACTTTCCAATGATAGTGTGATGTTGTGGAATTTCCTGATCTTTAAGATATGAAACCATGAAATCAGACAGGTGTGAGAGGCTCCTTATTCAGTTGCATTGCTGTGGAGAGATTTCAGTACACCATTGCAAAATGAGGTACTGAAGTCTTAAATATTGGTTAGCTAGCTAGTTGCCCTGTGTTTGACCAGATGATGTGTGAACCTCATGAGTATTCCAGGATCTCATATTTGTTTCTGAAGTATGGATCTCCTGCTGACAGATAACGTGTCCTAGAGAAAATTCAGTTAGATTTCTAAAGTATTGTGAATTGAATGGATCAGTGCTACAGTTTGTAGTGCCACTGTGATTAGATTTTATTTCTGCTATGATTGTAATAACATACCTAGAAATCCCATGACAACCATACCTTACCTTTGAGAATAAGTTCTGGAGACAGTGATACAGGAATAGCTTTCTCTGTCTCTTATTTTCTCTGTTTTCTGTATTATGTAATGCTGCTGTTCTTCCTTTTTATATAGTAACATGTATTTGGTGAAAGGGAATGCTTGATTAAGTTCCTTTTTCCAGTAAAACGGTGGCTTGTTATTTCCTGTAGTCAAGGTACTGGCTGTGAATATCAAGACTTTTCAAGGTATCAGTAGTGAGGTATTGGGTAATTACAAACAGTGTATATAGATACATTTACTTCAGGTGACCTTTTCATTTGAAGGAGGAAACAACACTCGTTCTTTGACTTTTTACCAACATTAAAACATCACAGAGGATTTAGATAGCTATGGTGGAAGCAGAAGCATTAGTTTCAAGTTGTTGACCAAGAATAAGTTGCCAGTCATTTTGTCAGCATGAGTTGTTTAAGGTTGTAGGAGATAGTCATCACATTTTTCATAGCATAAAGCAGTTTAGAACTGTATTTGATGTCACACCATCTTCTCAATTAAAGGAATATTAACCTATAAAACCCACAAACCCAGCAAATATTGATGAGAAAAAGGGAGAGGATGGGATACTGGAGAGAGGAAAAGCTTTGGGAAGTTAGACCTGCTGAGTATGTGTATCTAACCTTAGATACATACATCCACAGAGTTACATGGGATTTTGAGAGATTCTAAGCATCTGTGGTTTCTACTGACTGAATGACTGAGATATTTTTTCACAAATGTGTTCAGAATCTGCAGATCTGTTTCCATGGAAGAGTATGTGAATGACAGATACATTAGTTCAAGAGCTATTGTTTTCTAGAATATGAGGGAAAATCAGCAAGGAACTACTGTCTGTGCTACTGTCTGTTACTGATCTGCCACATGGTGGGATGGACTAATCCCTAGTGGATTTCAAAGCCCATAGACATGTTTCTAAATCTTTTATAGGCTAATGTTTGCAGATAAATTCTAACACTAGGCAAAGGATGTGTCATTCTCTAAAGAAGGTATCTCTTACCACAGGCTTACAAGGTATTAACAATTCATTTTGACTTTGGGGTCCAGACAGTATGCACAGATGCCACAAGTGAAGTAAAACACAAATTTCTCACTATGTGACTCACCTGATTAGCCAGTCCTGTCTGTGTGACAGGAGGTCATTGCGGAATTGTGATACTGATGTTACAAAGTGACTCTCCTAAAACCTTCCCACCAAACATAATCATGCTATTACTGTTTACTCTGACAGCAGCTTCTTTCCATCCAAAGAGCTCAGCAACATTTCACAACCATTAAGCCTCCCAATGAAATAGTTAAATGTCATTATCCCATTTTCCAGATGAGGCATATAGAGATTAATGACTTGTTAGAGTCATACAGGAAATTTGTGACAGAACAAGGAATAGATGGAAGCTCATCCAGCTCTCATGCCTATTCTTTTGTTTAAAAAATTACTCTTTCTGTCCTCAAATAAACAGCACTCCTGGTTTTGGAGCAGCACTATTACTAAGTGAACTGAAAAGCTGGATTATTCAATCAATAAAAGAAAAAAAGCCAAGAGCAATTCTGCTTTTCTACCAATATAATGGAGGAACTGTACTATTATTGGTATAGGATTGCTTAAAAGTAGAGACAGGTTAGAATGCACGAATCCTTAAACATGCTGATTACTTTTCTACCAATATAATGGAGGAACTGTGCTATTATTGGTATAGGATTGCTTTAAAGTAGAGACAGGTTAGAATGCATGAATCCTTAAACATGCTGATTATGACTTGGGCTTCTTGATTTAGCTGTGGCTGAATCTCAGCATTGCTGTTTGAACTGAGCAAAATGCAGTGTTCACTGTGTGGGTCACACATGATGTGCACTTCAGTTTTTCACACCCAAAGAAATCACTCAAGCTAAGTCTGGTAACTGTTCTCATACACAAACACACAATGAAATAGTAGGATGCAAAATGCATCACATACATGCTTGCACATAAAGTAACTCAGAGATTTTGTTTGGAAAGTTACTGTAAAAGTGAAATACTTTCAGATGTGTTTTACTGTTTTTTAGATTATTCTTGCTATTTTTTCCTATAAGGTTTATACACTTAGACATTTCCATCTCTAGTATAACACTGTCTATACAGGAGGCATTATGCTATCTGTATGTGTGTATGTATATGTGTATATACACACACACACATAGTATGACATGAATTTATGAAACTTGGAGCTGATTTATATTATATAGGAAAGGAAGGTGGAGGGTTTTAAGTGCAGGAGTAGAAAAAGGAAGGTTTGTGTCCTGAGAAAAATATGTATGAATCTTTGAAAATAATTACTGCTCATATTTATTGTATGCATATTATTCTGTCTAGCTACGTAGTTTTAAATTAGGGAAGTCCATTTGGAAGGATTTCTGGCAGAGGTGAAAATAAAGTAGAATCCTGGACATAATCGGGAGTACTAATGAAACAGAAAGAAATCCATTAACTGGGGATCATCCTCAGCCTGACTCTGACCTGGGCTGATGAAGTCTCTTCTTTCAGTCAGGGTTGGGGTGGAAGATGATACTTATGAAATCTTGAAGATGCTGGGCTGTGCAGAGAAAGGGGTTGAGTGAACTTTTCAGGGAGTGTCACTAAGTGCTGACAAGGACTGACGCATACCATGAGTAGAGCAGACTTTCTATATGACCTCGGCCGAGTCACTTAATCCCTCCTTGACTTGGTTTCCTCATCTGCAGAATTACATACAAATAATACTTCCCTGCCTCACAAGGAGCTGTGGGGATTACTTCATTACTGTTTGCAAGGTGTGTTCAGAGGCAAATAGAAAAAATGCAGTGGAAGTGTTATTTGTTACTGGAAACCTGTATAGCATCAAATACCTTGTTGATTATGTCCTGGAAAATATGTTATTAACTGGATATTTCTTGGGAATCTGATATTCTTGGAAACCCCAGGAGCCCATCATACCTTTCCTCTTTCCTCTGCTACCTTTAAGCTCTTGCGTTCAAGTAGTTGAACACGTTAGGCAAATTAGACAACCTCTCTTCCTATCCAGAGTATGCCTATTGCTAGGGTGACTGCTTTCTGGCTTCTGTAAATGATCAACCTGAGAATCCCCAAATCTGCAATCACATTCTCTAACCTAGAAACAACCTGTATAGGCTGACATTAAGAGAATAATCTTCCTTTAGTTACAGTTTTGAAGAAGTGGATAGCAATTGTTTAAAGTTGATTTTGAATCCAAAGGAATGTCCACTAGTAAGAGCATCTCCTTCTTGGCCTAAGAGACTGAAAGAAACTCTTGTAAGCTCTTATAAGCTGTGCTTATTAATAACAGATCCATGCCTTGCCTGATCACATGTCTGAGCAGGTTTCATGGGTATCAGTTATGGATGTGCAAGAATGTATCTCTCAAATTGGCAAATACTCCATTAGCCTGAGCAGTCAAAATTTTTGAAGGAATGAGAGTGCATCAGCAAAGTAAGTTTATACCAGTTTTGTATCATGTAGCTCTGCTATTTTTGACCCAGTACTGTTGGATTGGTAGAAGCTCTAAAGCTGAACTTCCAGAACTGAACCCTAGTTGCTCACTCATGAGTAGACCACGCATACGTATAGGTGCATTGCATTAACTCCATATGCAGGAGAATTCTCTAGGCCACAGGGACTTAGAAATAGCCTGTAAACATATTTCAACTCTTCTTCAAGTATTCAGGATCTATAAATACAAATTACATTCAAAGTGAATTTTTTAGCAATACCAGTAGGTGATGTATGTAAGAGAGACCATTTAACTACTCTGGGACTATGGAAACAGTGAATTTTGTTTGTTAATATCAAGGCTCCAGATTTCTTTTGGACTGTGTGTCTTGGTAGTGGGATCCCTCTACTATAATGTCTTCCATTCCATTAACAGATGTTTAAGTTTACTTAAATCTGAATACAGAGACTGGTAAATCACTAACAAATGGTAGTCAGTGTGGTTTATATGAAGTATTGCATATGTTTGCAGCCACACCCAAGTACTCACCTTAAAAGCACATAGGGACAGTACTATTTGTTAGCTTGCACAATGCAGGAGATAAGGTGATGCAATGTCCATATGTCATTGCTGTTGTATGTGCTGTCCATGGCAGGTGTTTCTCCTGAGCAGCACATAAATGTATGGCGTTGACAGGCTATGCACTGTCTTGTTCGCCCTCATCTCTACTGTGGCACAAAAGGTTCAGTAGAAGTAATCCATTTGATACTCCCTTTCTACTCTCTTGTAGTCAAGTCAAATCTTTATTTTGGTCACTAATTCTCATGTAAGGCTCCCAATGACATCATCTAACTAGGACTTTCGGGGTGTGAACCATTTTTGTTATTTATAGAGTAACCAGACTTACACTAACGTTGGCAGGGTTTAAAATCAGACAAGAAAAGTGCTGACGTGAGCAAAGACTAGAAATTCAAGACAGCAAACAGTTGAAATTTTTTAGTGTGTAAGAAAGGATAGTTTTTTCCCAGAAAAAAATGTGGTTTGCTGAATTAACAGATAGTTACATGCTTATTGAGAATATATTTAACATATTCCCTTAAGAGTGCAAAATATACTATGTAAATTTTAGCTGGATCTTAGAATGTGCTGTTTTAATGTAATATTCTTTTTCTGAAGAAAAATGTTCTATTTATAGCTAGAGCTATTTTGAGCAATACATAATTCTACTATATGATATGTTGGTGTACTTTTAAGAAGGAAATCTCTTTATTGAGCAAAGGAAGCAAAATGTTCCTTTATAAATAAAACATGTGGCAATACTTAAAGGTCTTGGAAACAGGATATAAATATTGACACACTAGTATAAGGCAGAAGACATACTTGTTTTGAAAGAAAAGTAAATAAATCTATCTCTTCATTTAATCATTATGATACAGTTCACATAGCTATTAAGAATCCTCACCACTAAATTTAGACTAGAATGTGCTTCAAAATATCTTCAATTGAGTACTTTTGAGTTGCACACAGAAGTATGCCAGAAGATTGCAGCAATGATAACATCCTCTTAATAGCACTAATACTGTACACTGAGGAAAACACTTTCATTTGTAGATGAAATGTGGTAGATTACAGAAATTTTTCATGTTGTCAAAATAGATGTCAGGAGAGTGAGTTTTATTTTTAACTTTTATAGGATTGATTCTTGGCCTTCCCTGCTTGAGCAAGGAGGAAACAAAGGACTGGGAGAGCTTGGGAATGCAGCTGGCACTTAAGAGGAGGCAAGGAAGTTCAGAAAAAAATTGTTTTCTTTTTCAGAATTATGAAATATAGTGTTTGGAAGAAATGAATTTTCTTTCTCTCTCTTCCCACTCATTTTTATTGCTCCATAGAGTCAGTTTGGAGTGTTCACAAAAGATGTATATGGTTATAAATGTAGCTCTTCATCTCCATAAGACCCCTTCTTATGTATATTTTCTCTAAAATAATTCAAAGGATTATTATGCTATTATATTATTTACAATGATATACTTTATAGTTATTAATAATTGTAGTGTAATAATGTAATATTATTATGTTATTCATTGTGTCTAGCACATCTGAGGTATCCAAGTCAATTCTCCTACACAGTCCAAGACTCAGTGGTATGTCAATACTGCACACTGGAAACATCAAAGCAGTTTGGTAAGGATACCAGGCCCTGATGAAAATAACTCTCACACATTTTACCTTGTTGTTTATGTATATATGTTGACATTAGCTGAAGCTTTGTTATGCTTTCTAGCATTTCCAGTTGCAATGTAAATTGCCAGATGAAAAATAGTCTTTGGCTCAGAGGTTGCAGAGAGCAAGCAGGAGGCTGTTCAGGGTTGTGAAGGCAGTTGTTGCTCCTAATGTCAGGAAGCAGGCTGCTTCATCTGATTTGATTTAAATAGCTTTTAGTAGATACAAAATAGTTCTAGAAAACTCTGCCAGGGTTTGCAGTTCTTCATTCAAGAAGATAGCCTTTTGCTTAAGTGAGTAGCTGGCTTCCCCTTTGTCCATCATGTACCTTTTAAAATTTTCACCCACTGCCCAGTAGGTATCCCCTTCCTTCCAGTGTTCAGGACTCTGCCCTCTCTGCCATGCTCCCTGGCTCGTTCCTAAAATGAACTGAGCCATTCTTGGTGGCACAAGACTAATGTGATTATTTAAAGAAAGACCAGCTAACTCTATATTGGCTACCATATCAGAGATCTTGTGGAAAAAAAAAAAAGGCTAATATTCCCACGGGAATTTGCATTGAAGACATTCCAAGCACCAGGGAACTCCATGTACATAGAGCATAGTGTTGATCTGCACTTGCACAGTAGTTTCATTACATAGCAAACTTTGTAATCATGGTTTCACTAGAGTCAGGAGTTCACTACTTGTTCAGTTGGTATTTAATTTAGGATCTCAAAATTGTCCTTTCAAGTGTGGAGACCTGAAAAAGACTTTTTTTTTTTATAACTGGCAATTCTGGAGTACAGGTAAATGAATACTGAATCAGTGTCCTACGTTTGGTTCAGTGGGAATACTGTTCCTTTGAAACAAACCGCAAGCAGTACGTTGTGTAAGAGCTGGACGCGGGTTTACAACTCTCACATTGTTAACTAATGGTCTGAGTCTTTACCAGCTTATTCTATATAGTATTTTATTAGTGCTACAACTAACATAAGCATATTACTTGTCTTATCTATGCTTCTTTATGACCATAATATTACCGAGATTACAGCAATTCATTGCCTGACATTTATCTATCTGCCTGTCAAATCAAATATTCATGGAGAACTCATTGCTGCTCAGAGTAGCCTGAAGAAGCAGTTCTGATCCCTCTGGCTCAGTATCTCTTGGCTGGTAGTGAGGGAGGCCTTGCATATATGCATTTGTGAGATTCAATCTCTTTGGTTATGTGGTGTGCAGCATCAGTTTTCATTGCTATTTATAACATTGGTATTAATGGTAAGTTTGGTGGTATAGTGAGAGAAAAAAGATTATGATCTCTTCCCCAATGGATAGCAGCAGATAGGAAACAATGTCTGTCATAATGGAACAATGTAAATTAAATGTTGCTTATTAATTAAAGGCAATTAACTGAAAGAGAATACAGTTAGTTAAAAGCACTGAATCTTAAAAATAGCTAACATTCTTAAAATGCTGTCAGCATTTTGAATTTAAATACATTTTAAATTGCCAAAACATCAGCAAGTTGAAGAGGATTCTTGTTAACAGTCTTTAGTTCATGGTTTTCCTGGTAACATAGAATCATGGAATCACAGAATTCCCTGATTAAATAGAAATGTCTGTCATATTGTTAAGGCCCTTGAATGTGTCTAGAGGTGGGCAACAAAGGTGGTGAAGGAATATCCTATGAGGAGCAGCAAAGGACTTTATGCTTGTCTGGTTTGGAGAAAAGGAGGCTGTAGGGTGACCTCATTGCCCTCTACAACTTCCTGAGGAGGGGAAGTAGCGAGGGAGGTGCTGAGATCTTCTCCATGGTATCCAGTGATAGGACACATGGGAATGTTTCAAGGATGCTTCAGGGAAGGTTCAGACTGGAGAAGCATTCCTTTACCGAGAGGGTGGTCATATGCTGCAACAGTTTTCCTAGAGAGTTGATTGAAGCCCCAAGCCTTGGTGTTTAAGAGGCATTTGGGCAATGACCTTAATAACATGTTCTATCTGTTGGTCAGCCCTGAAGTGCTCAGGCAGTTGGACTAGATCCTCTTGGATCTAGAGGACCTACAATGTCTTCTGCAACTGAAAATATTCTATCCTATTGTATATGTCTTCCAGCTTTTGGACTTCTCTGAGTCTTTAGCAGAGACCATGTGAAAATGCTTCCGAAGAGAAAAAAAATGTTTAGTTTTGAATGCAGGTCAGATCCAATAACTTCAGATCCTTTCCACAAGGTACATGAGATGAAACAGCCTCGTTAATTCTTTCCTGTGAGAAAACGCTCGGCATCATTACGACAATTGGAATTTTCCATGCCTTTTTCGACTGTAAGAAAGGAGTAAAAAATGCTGAAAAACAACAGCAAAGTACTCTGAGGTAACAGACTAATGCAGAGTATTTTACAGGAATTGCTCATGAAATATTTTTTCAGGTTTTTTGTATAGCATAATTCTCTACATTTTAGTCAACATACTAGTTTAGGCTACCAACCCTCTGAAGCCCTACCTATGCCAGATGCCTAGATAAAGGTCAGAGGGGGCGTGACTCACCTGTGAGGAGTGTGTTGTCACACCAACTCTGGGCAGGACAGTCCCACCTGTGGTGTCCCAATTTCCACAGCAGATGCAGAGTTGGCCCTGATTGGCCATGCTGGCTCCACACCTTGCCACGGATTGGCCAAGCCTTCTGCCTCCTCTCTCTCATCTTCCTGGGACACTGCACTGCCTGGCTGTAGCTCCTCCACGCTGACCACAGAGGGACCAGAGGATGCCCATGCATCAACACTTGGTCAATAAGGTGTGTTCTTGGGGATTTTGTGGACAGGGTGCACACTAACTGGTGATATTTATTCTCAAAGGCTAAAGAGTACATTTGTGGCTCATCAAGAGTGTCTAGATGAAGAAAAGAAAGGAGAAAAATGCTGAAAAAAAGAAGGGATTTGAAAGGGGCATATAGGACTTAGTCTTACTGGTGGCAGGATGGACTTGCCAGGACTGTGCTTTTCAAATTACAGGAGGGTATTTATCATATTAATTAAATGCTCTATATTTAAAGGCTTTTCAAACAACTTTTGTCTCTATTCAGAAGTTTGCCCAAGGCTCTGTAGAAGCAAACCACCAAAGTGTCTGCTCCCTAGTCCACTAGACTTGAAATGCACTAGCTAACTAGCACTCAGGGATTTAATTGTTGGCCTGAAGTTGTGTTAGACTAAGTATGGAAGAGGATTCTTAAGGTAACAGCTCAGGTGTTACAAAGATGAGGGTCATATATGTGGATAGGAAGAAAGGTGTGAATCTGTGAAAAAAAACCAGTATTTGGTTATATGTGGATAGGAAGAAAGGTGTGAATCTGTGAAAAAAAACAGTATTTTCACATCAGATGAAGGAACTGAGGATACAGTTAATTTTTCATGATTATATCGAACTAGATGCTTGAAAATAATAATTTGCCAGAATTCCCTAGGCTTCTGTTTTATAAATATTTACTGTTCATTTCTTTCCATTTTTCATGGATTTAAGGTAAATTTGTGATGAAAGATAACGTGATTGTATTGAATATGTATTGGAACTTGGGACCCATGGAAGTTGTTGTCTGCCTCAAGTCTGGACTTGGAATTTTGTAAGATGCTGATATCTCTCTTCCTCATCTGAAGCCTAGTTTCAAAAGATGGCATGATGAGACTCTTAGGATACTTCTTGAACTGTTAAATCAGGGAGCTGATGCAAAAGGAAGGCATCTCAGCCATGTTTCAACTTGCTGTGCTTGTGGTTTTGGCTCTTTTCTAGCTGGAAAAAAAGAAGAAAGGAGGTTTCAGTCTGGTTTTATTTTGTAGCAGAGTGCAGCTCCAGACAGTTTTCCAGTCCTAGGTGAACTGCTGCTAAGGACTTTGTGCTTTGAAATAGAGCATCTAATTATAAGCAGTTTTTTTTTCCCCATCTCTCCATGAGTCAGTCAAAGATTTCAACAACACATAGACTGGTTAATATTAAATCACTGTTTACCACATCTGTTGATATAATAGCACCTTCGTGCTGTATTTAAAATTTAATTAGAGGTGGGCCATGTCAAAATAGTCACAAGAGATTGGATAACCGCACCCAGTGCACTGATACCAAAACAAAATGCTTACCAGGATCCCATTTAAGTGACACTTTGATGAGACTTTTGAGAGGGACAGTCTTCATCCTCTTTAAAGACATGATAACTTGCATGTATCGCTTTCCTGATTGCTGCACTGGCTGGTTGTGACACCTTGCAAACCTTCATCATCTTCCTATGGGAAATCTTTCAACACTTCACAGTCACCTGTTTTATTGTTTGTTGACTCAGTGGATTTCTAAAAAGTTGTTTAAGTTCAGAGTTAAGTACCTTGTTGTTTGGAAATGTGTATTTTTCCCCTTCTTCAAGATGCTTTGTTACTTATTGCATTAGCACATACAAAACTGAATGATTTTATGCATTCACACAAAGATTAGGACACATAGGTAGATGATACAGATTGGACATATCTCTTACAATGTGTTTGAAATGTTTTAAAAGGTCTCATGTATATATATGTTTTTTTCTGTTACTGTCTTTCGTATTACACAAGCAATTGTGAGCAGACAGCACGTAAAACAGCATTATTAAATCCTTCTTGTGATTTAACACTTGTATCAGCATTTTTGTAGCTGGAACAGTGAGTTATTCATAAGATGTAATGGCCTTACAAATTATGTGGTGCCATGGTTGAATGTTAAGACTTTGAACATGGGTCATAAAATCTGGTATTAAACAACTGAGAATACTATTAGGAATACTATTCCTTTCTTTCTTGGAAACAGTTTGCCATCAGTGTCAGTACTACAAGTGAATTTTCTCTTCACGGACAGTCTTTGAGCACTGGACTTCAGTCCAGCCTCTTAGTCATTTTTTGTGTATTTCTGCACTGAGTATAGTTGATTCTTAACCCATAGTAAGCATGCACTAACAATTCAGTATTTTCTAATTGTTTAGAGGCTGCAAAGGAGTTTGCAGAAGTCTTTTGTTAAGTCCTTCAGGAAACAAATATTTTGAAAAACAGTATGAATTCTCTGGGGCATTTAACTAGATTTCTTGACTGTCTGTTAGAAGTGGAAGGAGGGAAAGCAGTCAAAAGAGAGCATGCCAGTCATTTTTGATATCTACAGTTTAAGAGAGCAAGGATTGCACCTTAGTACTTGGATAACAAAGGAGCTGAGCTAAATGTGCCAGTGTGACAACGAGGAACTTTCTTTAAAGACTTCTCTCATTCAAAGGTGTAATGCAGCAGACATGGATGTTAATGGATTGCTGTCATGTGACCAGAGAATTTAAACTTCCATTAATAATTCAGTACTTGAAAATTAAAGTACTTGTGTCCCTTATTGCACTGTTCTGCCAGCATGTAAAAGTATTTTATTTTAATGTATTTTCTTCAAAAGACATGACTGCAATGAAAACACAGCTCTCCAGGCTTCTTCTGTTTTCTGCTCTGAGAAAAGCAGATACTTGGAAAACATGGCAACTACTAAAAAGAAGTTACTGTGATTGATACTGTCTTTTTGTTCCACAGATGAGGAAGCACTCCTGCTTTGGTTTTTTGTTCTGTGGGATATTTTTGCCTGGAATTCTTGGTTTTCCACAGACAAATACCTCAATTGATTGTGATTCTCTGTTACCAAACTATGAAGTTGAACCACAGACATCTCCACCACCATATATTATTGCTGTATCTTTTGACAACTTTGAGCCAGGAAATGAAGTCCAAGGTAAACAATCCAAATGACATAAAATCTTCGTATTTTCCAGAATTACCAGTCTTCATAAAAATTCCCCCATTTCCCTCTCAGTCTAGTTAAATTTATTTCTTAAAT
>NW_008693224.1:0-13708 GCF_000695815.1 Acanthisitta chloris | reverse complement strand
TGCTGAAACTGTATTCTTTTTTCTTTTCTCTATCTAATAAATATATCTTAACTTTATACTGTAGTTTTTGTGACAAAATTAAAATTAAATGGGACAGCTGGCCAAACTGGACTAATAAGTAGTTGCTCTTTAACTTTGAGTATTTGCTGTTGAATCAGGCCTCTGCAATACAAAGGGATTCTACTCATTAGGTGCTCACATGCTGTCATCTTACAGCAAAATAAAAATTCAGGACGCAGTATGAGACAGCTCAAGAGTGAGACATTTTGAGTCATCCTTCTAAGAGCTGCATCCCTGATTTTATCAAATTGCAAGAGGTGGAGTTATTGTGGCTTAAACCACCTTTTTATCATCCTAATCCCAAAATGCTCTCTGGATGGAACACCTTAGCAGCCTTGTTTCTCCTCACTGTTGCCATCTCATGGTGCTGTCACACTTCAAGTGACTTGTGAATGCTTCTCTTTCTAGCCATTCATGCTAGAAGCAGTGTAGAAGTGGAAGACAGTTATAACCTGTCACATGTCTGTTGTTATATCTCAGTAGCTGAAAAAGAGCATTATTCACTAAGTAGCTACTGCCTGTCTGGGATTCTATTTTGCTTGAACCTAGTAGCATGGATGTGCTGCCATAGGGGGTGATATATAGGGAGAATAGAGAAGTGTTAGAGGCCTATGATAGCTGCCATTCTTGGAAAAATGTGTGAATAGCTCCTTCAGGGATGGGAGGGCTGTTCATTACTGACAGCTAGTTCTAAAATACTTTGGACAGCAAAATGTTGGATGGATTTAACTATATTCAGGCTGTTCTGTGAGCCTATAAGGGATTTACCATGACAAAAAAATACTGAATCCCAGATGCCTTGCCTTTTTTTTTCCCCTCTTAGTTTTTTTTTTTCTGACCAGCCTATATTTAGCACTACTTTTCTATTGCTTCATATTGTAAGCACCCAGTGCCTGGTCTCAGGGAGCTCCACTAGGTTTCCCTTCCATTGAGTATATTGCAGTTTCACCTGCAGCATGTCATGTGCCAACACTCTTACAGTCTCATCTCTGCTTCATTTAACCCTGCATGTGTTGGATGTCATCCCTCCCGTAAGACCTGGGAAAAATTAGTGAATTAGGACTGAAAGTGGATGACAAATTGGAAGGCTAATTATGCAGGTGTTTGAAAATATTACATTGTCATGGTATGATTGGTCCTTGCCTTGACTTCTGTGTCATTCCCAGTTCATCTGTCCTTATTTTTAATGACTACACATACCTTTGTGCATAAACCATTATTCTGATTTTATTTGCAAAAATGCCTAAAATTGGAATTAACAGAGCAAAGTTTTACCAGATCATAACAAATTTGCTTGTGCCTTCTGAAATTAATTTCAGTTTGGATATACACAAAGCATGAAGCTGCTCTCTTCCATATTTTCCAAGCTCCTTCAGAAACAAAATTTTAATGTCATTTCCACACATGCAGACTTGTGCCCTGGAGTGAAGAAAATTAGATGTTAAACCTTTAAGAGGTTTTAGTTGTGTATGAAACTTAAATTTCTCAAAACGTCTGTTTTCACAGTGACTCTAGAAGCACTTGGAGATGCTGGTTTTAAAGGATTTAATCTACAAGCTCGAGAAGTAGATGGAGATGTTCCTGTTGGTACTTTTAAAATTACAGATCCAAACACTAAAGGCTTGCAGTGTCATAACATGACGGTATGTGTTCAGTCTTTGGAATACTTACTTAAGCTTGGTTTCTTCTTAAATACTTTCATCAAAATTGATAGAAATAGTGAGAATTTCTTATACAGCAAAGCTACTTCATCTCTAGCATTAAAAAAATTAGACTTTCTCAAGAACTACATGTACCCTCCATATGTGATGTGAATCTCATGTGGAAGCTACTTGGCTCATGTTAGGAGGACATCAGTGTTATCTGTTGTAGTTAAGACAGTTCTCCTAATAATAAAGATAAAAGTCACTTTTGCATCTTACATAATCTTATGTATTTCTTTTTAATTGCAGAATTCAGCAGTAGGTCATGCAAACTCAGATGTGAAGCAGAAAATTACAACAGCATGGATTGCTCCAGATGATGTTAGAGAGCTTCAATTTATGTAAATAATTTGTTTTCTTTTTTCTTTTTTTTTTCCCTTGAGATTTATTTTGTATGGATTATTTAGAGATGGACCTGTGTGGCTATTTCTGCTGTTCTTGTCCTGCCACCGTTATGGGTTTTTTCATAATTTATCATAACTTCCCACTATGTCCATTAAATAACGTGATTTCCATTTCAAGATACAATTGTTAAAGGTATACACTGTCCTACAGATGTTAATATATGTCAATAATTCTCAGTGTTATGAATGGATCTTTGAGTAACCAGTTTTTACACTTTGGTCTCTTTAATTGCAACAGTATGAATGTAACTAGTTCCCTGAATAAATGAAGTTCAGGCTCTATTTAATTATACCTTTTTAATGGGATGTAAATGCTAGTAAGATAAATTCTAAAATAAATTTATGGCCCATGAACTGACTTCTGAAAACAGGAGAAGACAAATTTACTCTACTTTTAATGCTTCTTTTCTTGCAAATCTGGAGTTTGTAAAAACACCCCTTGGTACAACAAAATGCATGCTTGAAGTAATTTGAAAATATCTAAATATTTGATAGCTTGTATTGTTTGAAGTGCAGATTTTTGTTAGGGCAATCTTGGCCTTGTATCATTAAATCTATTTTATCTATCTTCAAAATTATGTTGGATGATAATACAATATAAGTAACTGGAAAACTGTGCTGGTTACAGTACAGCTGTACTGTATACACTTAAAACCAAAATAGAGTGGATTTTCTTGGCTGGGGGCAGCAGGAGAGGAGAGTTTACTGGTATTTTATATTGAAATATTTTGATAGAAAAATAATTATAATTTTGCTTTCTTTCTAGTGCAACAGTTGTTCAAAATCTAGAGAACTTCTGGGTTGGAATTCAAAGCAAAACTCTCACACTTACACATTCTGAGCCAGTTAATGGGACAGAAAAAAGTAAAAGGAAGGTATGTACTGAGTGTTTTTGCATATTATAAATTAATACAGTGAATTCAAATATCTGTGCCGTGATACAAGAAATACCTTTATTGGCATCTTTTCTTTAACTAAGATGACCAAAATCACTAGATGTTTTCAATAATTTTATTCGAACTGCCTAATCCTCTTACTAAACTGATGAAAAAATAACATCATTTTTCTCCCACAGAAATAAGAAAACTAATAATCTAGTTACCAAAACAATCCATAGCATAAAGACAATGAAAAAAACATTGGACATGAGGAGAACTCTACTGTACTTGTGGTGTACAGTGCTGTTCCTTACTGCTGCCTCAGTCCCTGGGAACTATAGCTGTGTAACACATTCTTAGGAAGGAGTTAATTACACTCTTTTTGCCCAGAATTATGTTTATAGGAAACATATTAAACATGATTGGCATCTTAAGAAAGTCTGTTCAAATCTACTGCATTGATTCTTAACTGTAGCAGCACTGATTTATGTCAACTTGTGATTTAACTGTCTTTAGTCCCTCACTTCACCAAATCTATTTCCTGTTCCTCACAATTAGCTGAGCTTTTTCTTGCAGTAAATAATTTGAAAATGTTTCCTCTTTTTTTTCCCCCCACAGGTTATGATAGAAATAGAATGTAACAAGGTAAGAGCAATTTTTCATCAATTTCCCAATTTTCAGTTACCTCAGTTTTAGAGTTCCTGTCCTACTGCTCCACTTGTTTTGAGCTTGTAGCATGCAGAATATATTGTATCATTGAAATTACTTTCCTACCAAGGTCTCATTTCTGCTTTCATTTTTGTATTCAGTTTTGAAGATATTTTTATTTTTAACTAGTTAACATCCTTCTCAAGTGAAATTGGTAAAATGTGTAAGCTATTATCAGTAATGAAATACTTGATTTCTTCACTCAGACCATGAATGTGAATTCAGTTGATTTCCTATTTAAAATGATCTGGTATTTATACACTAGTCAATAAATAACTGGACCCTGTACTTTCTTGCAGCGTGGAGGGACTTACACGACACAAGGCAGATGCATCATGGTAAATATTCTTTCTCCAAAGACAGTGACATGCTGCTCACAGCCTTAGCCAAAAGCTGCTTCTAGTCACGTCTTTATCTCTCTTGTTGCTCAATTTACTTTTATTTTTGGCAATCTGCCCCTGTTGATTAAAATCCCAAACATTCAAATGGTTCTCAGCCTTGTTAGCATTTATTTCTGCAGGTTCCTTCTAGCTAATCTGAAGTAACCTTCTTCACTTTTTATTCCTAGTGCTTGCTTGCTTTTCAGATTGCTTATTTCAGCAACTCTGAAACATTGTTTTTTGCAACCTGCAACTTTGTGGGTTCTTCATTGTCCCACCAAGTAGGACTTTACTTCCTGAAAATCATTTACATAAAAATAATGTTTCTGCAGAATAATCAATACCATTTTGGTTTCTTTACAGGTTGGACCTTCTGGTTCCTCTCAGAGCAGCTATTCAGGCAGTCAGGTATGAGTCCTAATTTTCAGCATTTGTATGTTTTCCCTTACTAATCTTGAACGACTTAAATATAACTACAGAGTACTGAGGTGATTTAATACTGTACTGAAATATCTTCTCTGCTAGTTAGCACCCAATTGCAGAGTTTACATCCTGTAAACTCTATGTTCAGTGCCTGGACTAGGTTCACCTACCTCCACTCTGTTCAACTCTGTAGCTTGCTGTCAATATTCTTACCCGACTAGGTTCACCTACCTCCACTCTGTTGAACTCAGTAGCTTGCTGTCAATATTCTTACCTACAAGATGCTTCACCCCCTCTGATTTCACATCAATAATTTTTTGTCAAGCATTAACCTGACCTTTTTCAGAAAAAATAAGGATTCCTTCCATCTTCCTAGAGGTTTCCTACCTGTGTGTGCACATGTGCACACAAACACAGCACAAACCATGTGGTTTATAGTTTTAGTGACATCTTACCTGTGTGTGCACATGTGCACACAAATACAGTCACAAACCGTGTGGTTTATAGTTTTAGTGACATCCGGACATAATGAAAATTAAACTGTAATTGTTCTTAATTGACTTGTTAGGCATTTTTCTTTTTTACCCCTTTTTAATAGTCAGAATAAAAGGTCTAATTATGCTTGTGTTTTACTGTCATCTCTGCAGAAGTTTGCAAAATTTATCCAGATTTCCACAGATATTCATGCCCATATTAAAGCTCTGATATAATGTCTGTATTGGTTTTAACACCAGATTGTACTTGCAGTTGAAAATTTGGGGATTTTACTGTCTAGTTAGCCTTTTAATGCTTTGGGGACATGTATGTCTGCATTCTCCCTGACAACTTCCATAATCACAGAAATGCATATTTGGTTTTTAGTTAATTATCTCCACTGTCATTAATGTGCCTCTTTGCACTCTAACTCTTAGGTGGTTTCTGCTATGCCTCCACTGTCTTGAACTGAGCTTCTCAGTGATATATTTCTTACTCCATACTAGTGGTTATATTTATCAGTGAATTATCTGGTAATATTCCATTTCTTCAATCTTAACTACTTGTAACCAGAGCTACCAGATGCTGAGAAATACAAATTATTTTGATGTGTATGCTAAAAAATTATTTTTTGCTTTGTATTTTTTCATGTATAATACATATCCTTTTCTAAGAGTTTTTTCTTATCTTGTCCTGAAGTCATTATTTTTTTCTAAAATATGAAAATCATTTAGTAAAATTTTTAAAGTTTTCAAGACCAATGACAAAGTTATATGAAAGCTATATGAAATCCATATTATGACCAATGTCTCATACTAAATTAGGATTGTTACAGACAGTTACCAGTGAACTGGTAACCTCTGTACTTGTTTATCCCTTACATGCACATCCACATTGTCAGCTGCACAGCTCTTCATGGGTTTGGGGTTGTTTTTCTGTCTGCCCCCTTTTCCCCTTCTTTTTTTATTTTTTCATTTTCAATAAAATAATTGACTTTTATTTCTATTTCAGGGTGGAGTAGTCTACACAATTAGCAAGAGTGGATGTGGCCCTGTAAGCACTATTCTTACACTTACTTTTTTGTCCCCAGCATAACTACATAGGAACTCCTAGCCCTCAATGGCATTATTCAATGGTTTTTCTTGTGGGAGTTTCATGTTGCAACTAGAAAATAGTGAAGAGAGATCTAGAAGGTTAATATTACAGTTTATTCACTGAAACATAGTAGTTGGAAAATGGAGATGTTAAAAAGATAAATAGAAACATATAGATTATAGAATCATGAAAAAAAATTTTGTTCCTGATGAGTTTCTGCTTCCTAATTTTTACATACATGTGTATGTACATATCACATACATAATAGGTTTTGATTACGAGCATTATATAAAAATCTTTATCGTGTTAAAATGATGTCTTGGCAGTATCTGTTTTAGAATATTTCCCAAGTACCACTAGATAATCAGTAATAGACAAAGGCCCAATGTACCTGGCTCTTATGTTCACACATCTATAGTGGAGACTACAATACTCTCCTGATCATCTATTCTTTACATTAGGATGGGTCAGAGTTGAGGGAGCTTGAAGTTTGACTTGTCTTCTTAAGCAACTATAGAAAGAAATAACTGGTTTTTGTTTGAAGTTTGACTTGTCTTCTTAAGCAATTATAGAAAGACATAACTGGTTTTTGGTTTTTTTCTTAGGGAGGTGCTGCTGGTGCATATAGTCAACATGGCTGCAGAGATGTAAGCTGGTTATGGATGTTTTTACTGGTTGTCTCCTACTGTGCTTCTTAACTCTTCTTCTTATTGTAAATTCCATGCTATTCTCTTCTGTAGAGCTGTATTGTTCTCCCTAAATATATCCAGGGAAATAGTGTCAGTCTGAGGTATTATTCTGAGATTAAAAAACAGAAGGTGTTACATTGTCAGTTCCTCAAAGAGTAATCATTTACGTTATAAGGGCTACTCATCAGCTATTAGAAATGCTTTGTTAGCTTACTATCATCAGCTATTAGAAATGCTTTGTTAGTTTATTAAATATCAGAATTCTTATCACAAAATGCTTTTTGCATCAGTTACAGTAATTGTCTTTGGATATTGCACAGTTTGAGGGTTTGTACAATCTTTGTGTATTAACCTCATAATTCTTTCATTAGTAGAGAAATTTCTGTTGTCAATCTCATTTATTTCATTTGCACTTGAAAAGTTTATTTTAAAGTCTAATATATTTTCCATTTCTTAAATTACAAAAGCAAGTAAAAATATCTCTCAGAAGGAGAACACACTCTAATGCCTGTTAGGAACTGAAATCCTATCAAGAAGCTGCTTACACATATGCTCAGCTTTCAATACATCATTAGTTCTATATAGTTTCTAAACATTACCTATGTTTTATCTTTGTTTAATACGCAAGTATAAACTGCATTTGTGATAGAACAACATTAATCTTATGACTGTAGTAGAATTTGGAAAATTTTAATGCGAGTTATCTTTAAGCAAGTTCAGTATGCTTTACTCTTGGCCTAGATTTATTTTAAGTATAGAGTAAATCAGTTTGAAGTGTGCAGCCTCTAAGGATGACTTCTAGATATAATTAACAAATTATCAAATGACTAAATACTTGATTTATGTTTTTACTTCAGGGTGCATCATCTGGTAGTGGTCTTACCTATGGCCAGGTAACTATGTGCTTTCCACCACGTTTTCAGTTTCATAAGGTATTCAGAAGCTAAGCAGGTATGCCCAACTGTCACCAAACAGTATCACAATTTCTGGAAGGGGATAAAGGTCTTGAAATGGTTTTGTAATGATCATATCTGAGAGTAACTTCAGCAGATGAGTTACATGTTTGGTGTATGTTGTTATATCTACTTTGTTACCTCTATTTTGCATAGAATCTCAGTTATATTTATTCTGTAAACAGACACCAGTTACTCGTATTATGATTTTCCAAAAGTCTGTGCTTTCTTTGATAGTTACTAAGAACAAAAAGAACATTTTGTGGCTTTTGCCTGTGCAATTGTACATATGGGCTGACAAAATGAAAAACTTCACTGCATGTTCTTTTGTGCTTCATTTAAAACACTTCTGTTCTTGTGGCATATCCCATTTATTCCAAATTCTTTTGCAATGGTAAATTTTCTAGTTTTGAGTTTTGGTTCTGGAGTTTGGGTTGTTTTCCTTTTTGATGAAGATAGAAGAGCTTAATTTTTTTTCTACTGATAGATTATTTTTGCTGTAAACAAACTTCCAATTTGATGTTAGATGAAACATTTGCAGCTTTTATACAGTGCTGTGTAAAACTAGAAAATAATTAGGGTTTCATAAAAAAATTAAACTAATTCATCTGTGTAAAACTAGAAAATAATTAGGGTTTCATAAAAAAAAATAAACTAATTCATTTATTTCAGTTATTCATTTATTGGCAATACACTAATGTATTTCTTCGGAATTTTATTTTGTTTGGCACTTCAAGGGAATCATGTTAGCTATAACATTTTTGTGGAAAATAGCACTGTAGTTCATTTGTCATACATTTACCTAAGCAAAAAATGGATTCTCTATTCTTTACAGTCTGTCCCTTCAAGCAGTTCAGACTCCAGTAAGAAGGTAAGCACTCCTTTTCTTTTCAAAGGGCAGAAATTCTTACAGTTGTAACTTGGCATGACTCCTTTTAGTTTAGTTAAGACTTTTCAAGGTTTAACCCTGGTCAATTCATACAATTTGAATCAGTTTGGTTCTG
The DNA here is from genome assembly GCF_000695815.1 of Acanthisitta chloris. Taxonomy (NCBI): domain Eukaryota; kingdom Metazoa; phylum Chordata; class Aves; order Passeriformes; family Acanthisittidae; genus Acanthisitta; species Acanthisitta chloris. The sequence continues at coordinate 4,937 of NW_008693224.1, read as the reverse complement.
AGAGGCCTTATATTAACTAGCTGTGCTGTGGTGGTTCTTATTGATAGTTGACTTAATGGTATATAAAATAAAATTTCCTACACATTTATTTTTGAAAAGTTAGGATAGCAAGTGTCATGTAATTGGGACTCTTGAGGATATAGGTTATGTAGTTGTTATTCAGATGGGGCTGGAGAATGAGTGTAACTCAGCAAATGAAATCAATAGAATTCACATTCCTGTTGACTTTGACTCATTATGATATTTAAATGGTCTCTTCCTCTCAGTTCAGTCCCCAGGAAGCTCAGGGCTAGTACTCTGGTGTGTTGAGTAAACACACAGTGTGCCAATTCATGTCCTCACAAATGTTTTAATTCATTTTAATTTACTATTGTTTTAAGAATTCAACACATACTGTTAATTTTTTTAATAACTTACTTTAAAACATTTAATACTTCTCCCTGTTTTATACCAGAATTCTTTACTTCTGATAGCACCAATTCTCCTGTTCCTTTTCACAGCAATGGATAATACAAACTTTCTAATGAGAAAACATTGAAACCTAACCAGAAGATATTACTATTGCATTTGGCTTAATTTTTTTTTTGCATGAACTTGATCTGAAATGTTTTTTAGCATAATACTGAATAAAGACAAAATAAATTGATCCTCTAGTTTGGGGTGGAAAGTTGAAGATCAAAAAGAACAAACAGTACAGGCCATTGGATATGGTACAATACATGAAATCCTGCTTCTGCCTCAACAGCTAACTGTGTGGTTGGGAGCAAGTCTTTATTCCCTTATACTCTTGTGTAAACCACTTGTACATATATATTTTTCTTTGCTTGGTAATGCACATTAACTTTTTTAATAAAACCAGTATTTTATAAATGTGATTATCCATAGCATTATTATCAGAGTCTATAAATTTAGGTATTTCAGTAATCGTCATTTTTCTAGCATATTTAACAATTTAAATAGACCCTATGATGAGTAAATGGCTTTCTTTAATTTGTTTATAGGTAGTGGTCATTGCCAACAGCAACCCATTCCCACCTGTGGTAAGCAGCTTTTCTCTATCTACAGTGCTCAGAATTTTGACTCATAAAGCTTTCAAATATCCATACTGTAAATTTTTCAGAAAGATTCCTGGTGTGTGGACATGTTTTCTCTATCTACAGTGCTCAGAATTTTGACTCATAAAGCTTTCAAATATCCATACTGTAAATTTTTCAGAAAGATACCTGGTGTGTGGACACACTTCTCTGGCAGGCAGGGTTTACTCTCTGTGCATAATTATCTTCAGGGAAATCCAATTACAAGATATATAAACCACATATCTTGTGGTTCTATGACTGCTGTCAGTGCTGGATTTGCTGCAGGCTCCAGGTCTCTCAATGCACACAGTCTCTCTGTTCCTGCATAGCTTTGATTTGCTCTTTCTGTTAAAATTTTCTTTGTAAACTCACTTCCATTCTCATTTTAAAGCTATTAAATTTCCACTCTGCTTACCTGGAACTCATACAGCCAGTCAAAAGTAAGCTTAGCTTTCACGTGCTTAAAGTGAGTTTGCATGATGTAGATTCTTTCACATTTGGTTGTGTATTGCATGCAAAGTTAAGGGCCCTTTTTCTGCTGCAGTATTCAGTTTGCACAAGCCCTTGTGAAAAAATGCCCCAACCCTGGCAGTGTTCAAGGCCAGGCTGGATAAGGCCTTGGGCAACCTGGTCTAGTGGGAGATGTCCCTGCCCAGGGCAGGGGAACCGAGACTAGATGATCTTTAAGGTCCCTTCCAACCCTTTATCATTCTATGATTCTATAAAAATAATGAGTGTTTTGTTTCATTTGCAGCGTCACACCTACCCTCAGGTAAGCACACTATTTTCTTATGATTTTTACAGTAGTATAGTTCTTATGGGATCAAACCAGTTGTCCCAGGATGGTGTGTGCTACCCTTATACATTCGTGCCTCATGCCTCAGAATTCAGCAAACAAATGACTGGATCAGGAATTGGATTTGTATGTGTGGTGATAGAATGCAAGTGACAGTGAGACAGGTTGGAGGGTGATGCCTTAGCTTCACTCAGCACATTGGGAAAAGCCAAACTTACTGATAGTGCAAAAATGGACTAGTAAGATGTAAGTGTAGAATATTACTTAGTAGGGTCAGGCTCCCTTCCCAAACTTTCAGAGCTGTGAATAAGTTTAGTGCTGGGTGTTAAGGACTTGATACTCAGTACATAACACATATGACCTTTCCCTTTATTCTCAAAAAGTAAATAGTACAAGTTGGTATTTTCTGTTTCACTGCATTGCATTTAGACAAATGTGCTATATTATGTGGGTTTGTTTCTGGATTTTCTTTTTCAGAGTTTGGGAAATTCTGCTACAAAGATCATTGTACAGGTAGGCATTCTCTCTCCATTGTACCTGAGCTTTAAATAAAGCTTTGTCTCAGTAAACTAAGTAATGGTTCATTTCTATGAGAACAAATAAGTGTGGATAACTTAGAGTTATCTTATGTATCCACAAATCACAATGGTGACTAGGGCATGTCTGTGACTCCAGCAAAGTGGAAATCTTACTCACTTGCTGATTAAAGACCATTGCAGCTGTTTTCTGTGGTTATAAAACTTAAAACCTCTGTATGCAAATTCCATAGTGCTCTCAAAATTTGCCAAATTTAACCATCTCAGTCTGCTCAGGAAGGCAAATGGGATTCTGGAACTTACACTTGAACGTTAATCGGTATCAAATCTACATAATATATATAAATCACAACCTGCACAGTTCCATTTTCATTAAACAGTCTATTTTTTAATGTAAACAGTTCAAAATTACATTTTTTTAAATCCTGCAGTTAGTGCTTAGGTGAACTTCTGTTGAGTGTTGTATTTATGACATTGCTTTCTGATAAGCAGGCACTTGGAAAGTGGATTACAATCCAGTCTCATTAAAAACATGCTTATTAAGTATTATGGATATCACTCAGGCCTATTTTTTGTGGGTCTTTTGCTATTTTAACCATATTTTACATCCACTCTTCATGATTTAGGCTTCCTTTCCTTCATGTGGTAGTCCATTAGACTACAACCACAAATTCTCACTTTCCTTGAAAGATCAGTAGCAAGTTACCCCTGCTGAGATATGCCTTTTGAAAACCATTGTTTTCAAAATATATATAGCATTATATTCTTCCATGCCTGGGGATGAATACTGGCATAGAAAGGAATAATATTTCCTTGTTGTTTTATTTAGTGTTTGATTACACAGGTTAACTGTTTTCAATGTGTAGATATAAATATTTGCTCTCACAATCCATGTGCTTCAGAGAAATCAAAATACTTTCTGCAGTGACTTTTCTTTAGTTGAGTTGTAACTGTGGCTTGTTTAATTTCTATTTTGACAAAGCCTTTGCCAGAAGTTTGTTGTGCTTATGAAAAAAATCAGTCAGAATATGAATACAAGTGGATATGAGTTTAATGGCAATTTGTGTAGTACATCTGAAAGGCAGAAGTATTTAAACTCACTTGAGATACCACAATATGATACAATGATGAATTTTCATAAAGAAAATGACATCAAGATACATTATATTTATGAAGAATTTTTATATGTATTTTGTAGCACATGGAGATGGCACACAGAAAGAAAAGGTGTAATGAACTCTTTATGGGTTTCAAATTGCCTAGTACATGTAAGGATAGAGTTGCTTCTTGAAATGTCTTAGTATAGAAGCAATTCTTAAAAATAAAAAACTTTTTTTTTTCCCTGTGTAGACTGGACAAAAACAGCAAAGCAGCAGCAGTACTTACGTTCAGGTAAGTGAACTTAGAAATGACTAGAAATATTCCTGTAGACTTCACTCAAACAGGGCCAGCACAACTCAGCAATAAATGCTTTCCCACATTTTTAAATGTATTTCATAGGGTGCAGGTATTTCTAGTTCTCTGACTTTTCATAAAATTATTGTCTGGTGTTGGTGTTCAACTACTTTTGTTCAGAATGCTCATAAATGTATTTCCATGTGTTTGGTTGAAGTGGAATGACTGTGTTCTGCTCAGTATGTCCTCTAAAAGGTGCTTAAAGGTCATGGCACCAAGAGGAAGAGATCTAGGCTCATTACCATACTATCAACCCCATCAAAATTCATTGCATGCTAAAACTTGAGATTATTCATAGTATGAACTCAAGTATGAAGGATCTTCAGTACTTCCTCCTCATGGGAACTGGGGATGGGGAGAGGCAAATGCCTGTCAATATTCTCTGTACCACTACATGCAAACAGAAAAATGTTTCACAAGGGGTACGTTTGACTTCTGGGGTTTAGGGCCACAGGGAGGTCAGTAGTCAATGTCACAAATCCTCAACATGCACAACATTGGCAGTCTGTGTCTAGGTTTGAGTCATGGCTTCTGCTGCACAGGTGCTGGCAGACTGCTCTGTATCATTTGTGCTTTTGGAGGAACCCACATGCAGCTGTATTTCCATAAACATGCTCTGTAAAGCAGCCTCCTTGTCAGGATGGTAATTATCTTCTCTTTTTTAAAGGGTTCCCAAGGCAGCCAGTCCTATGGCCAGGTGAGACTTTTGTGCCACAATGCATTGAACTTTCCTGTAGGAGCCTGTCTTGTAGATGGACCTTGGGGTATGGGTGGGGTTTTTTTCCTTTTTGGTGTAGCTGAGTGGTCTTTGATTTTAGCTTGTATCACTGAAATGCCACAAAGGAAAAAAGACATACAGAGGAACTTTTAGTGTTTTTTGATCACAGCTGTGCTAAGACTATATAGCTTTGTTTACAGATTACTTCTTGCCTTTCTCACAGGGCTACAGACCTCAAGGTAGCAGTTCCTATGGCCAGGTAAGTATCAGTCACTCAACAGTCAGAATGCAGCATTTGAGAAATCCTCATGAGAGCCAGAAGGATGGCTCTTCAGACTGCCCTGCATAGCTTTAGG
>NW_008693223.1:0-2811 GCF_000695815.1 Acanthisitta chloris | reverse complement strand
CGCTCTCCACTTTGGAGGATACCCCAACTTTGACACCAAAGGCAGTCAAGCGAGATGCTCGCCTTGCGCAGCGAGATCGCAGCTGACGATCTTTGTTTTAAACCCCTGCTGATGTTCTTGCTCCCAATACTCCCACATCGGACAAAAATATCTGCATTTTCACCCAAACGAGAGCAATTACTAAGGAAACGGGCCTCTCGCTCCTTGCATTTTCCTTCTGGTCCATTTGAAAACGGATCCATCAGCGGGTACCAGGCGTTTAAGGGAGAATTTCTTAAAGGGCATGTGGGACGGCAACAAAAGGCTGCCATTCACAGGAGAAGTCAAAGGCACTAAATGGGGACATCAAAAGGAATTCGGATCCAATCGAAAAATAAAAGAATCTGATTTCTTTTCTTATCTGAAACACGCAGATGAAAAGCCCCTAAAGCAAACAGCCAAAGAAAGCGATGTTTTTAAAAAACAGCAAGAAAGGGGGAGAAAGGGGGGCAAAAATAAAGAAACAATCTCATGAATGCGTTTCTTCGGACTTTAAATGAGATGAATGACAACATAATATCAACAGCTTCTACACGACAAACCTCATTAGACTAATGTCTTTCACTGCCTCAGTTTTACGCCTTAACTATTCCCGGACAGAGCAATGACTATTGCTAACAGTAGAATAATCCGGAACGACCCTTTCTCTAGGTGAAGAGCCGGAGGGAGCGGCAGGCAGCGCTCGGGGGCTGCGGGCAGAGGTTGTGCCGAGCAGGGACACGGGTGCCGGTGGTTGTGTGCCGCCTGTCACCCACGGCATCTCCCGCTGCTCTCCTTGCTTTTAAGCAACTGGTTTTGATTCTTGTTTCTAATTGTGTAGAGCAGAGGAGCAGACATCGCTGCTGGAAGATACATCTGCTCGAAATGTAAATACCCAAAGGAAAAGGGAGATTTATCTACGCCCGAGAGAAATACTAATGGAAGGAGCCAGATGTGGTGTTGGAGGAGGATGCTGGGTCTCGCCTTAGTTATTTCTCCTCCGTTTGCCCAGGGAAAAGGGGTGGCTTCCCCTCTTCTGTCCTCATGTCTCCCGGTACTAGAAACCTGGCCGAAGAAGGCGCAAATTTGCTGGGGTGCGTTCGACTCGCCCTGCAGGGGAGAACCGGGATCAGCGGCCGGAGGGTGCAGGACTCGGGAATTGGGCCCTTCGGGCCGGGGTTCTTGGGGCAGCCGAGGGGGAAGGGGCCGGGCAGCGTCCGAGGAAAGCTTTCCGCGAGGGAGCTCCCCTCCCCCGTGCTCCCTGCCCGGATAAAGCTTTTTCTGACAGGGGAGGGAAGGGGCAGGCTGCAGGGCAGGGGCTTCCCTTTGGTCTCAGTGTGTGTTCTGTAAAGTTGTGACAGATTATTAGTAAAGGGAGGGGTTTCACAGTTTGATGAAGATATAACACACTCTGGACTATCCATCCTCCGGGTCCATTCATCAGCGGCAGAGGCAAGGAGAGGGGGAGAGAGGAGCTCTGTTCCTTTGCCCCACAGCAATTCATCACTGAGACTGAATCGGGGAGTCTTGTAGTTCAGCGCCCCGCTCCCCTGGCCGCTGTCCCGGGATCCCTGCTCGGCCAGGTCCGGCCCAGACCAGCCCCGCAGAGCTGGGACACGCACGGGGGTCCCAAAGTGCCTCTCACCCCCCTCACGGGGAGATCTCCCTGCTTCAAGATAGATACAGCGCATCTAGAGGAAAGCTGAGGTGCCACGTACACGAATCAGGAGAGATGGAAAGGGCCAGTCGAATAAACAGATAGATAGATGCGGACGGGGCGAGGATGCTCCTGTGTCAGTCTTTTGTTTGGGAGTGAGTGATCCTCATTGTCTGTTGACGCGGAGAAGAGAGGAAATTAATTGCAACCAATTAATAATTAATCCCGTTTAAACAGCTTTATTATCACCCACGAACGAGAGGGAATTGGTCTGATAACCCCCCGAAGACCGAATGTCAAGTTTAACCAAATAGTTATTGCTTTATCAAACAGAGTCTGCAAATAAATTAATCAAAAGCAAATATGTTCTTTGTGCGGCTCATTTGCCGGTAATGGATGGATATGAAGATTTGCCGATATTATTGTCTGTCATTCAATCTAACAAAGTGAACATTTATTGCATATATATTAAAAATTATCCCTTAATCGAGTGGGGCTGGGGTTGCAGTTATTGGAGTCTTCCCAGAGGTGAAGTCCCCTCGGATAAGAGAGGGGAGGGCTGCACTTCTCCTCCCGTGTGATTCCCTTCGGAACATGTTTCAAAATTGCTTTAATCCACCGCTAAATTGAGCTGTTTTACTAACTGTCCACGATATCATAAACAGTTTGAGGAGCTAATGGACGAGATGTTATAAAAATAGTGGACGTAAAGCACAGAAGAGGCGATATATTCGCCTGGGAGTGATGGCCGGGGACCCAGCCACGGCAGACAAGCCCTCTTTGTCTCCCCCTTGCTTACATCATTTTCTAATTAGGCATAAAATTGTCTTCATACACTGGTATCGCTGGCTTCATAAACATAACCATTATGGTTCATAAGGACCCCATTGTAGGGAGCCCCTCTCAAAATAGAAAAGGATCTGGAGAGGCCCAGAGAAAAAAACATCCCCTTTGTTTTCTCTTTTGAGAAGACGGATGGGCAATGTCACGCAGATGATTACTTTAGACTATTAAATTGTCAGAAAGGAAGAATTTCCCTATTAATAAAGGGATTATGGGGGAGCAGTGGAGCTGGGTACCGGAGGCTGGCGAGGCGCGGGGCGCGGCGCGGGGTGCGCGGCCGCGGTGCGGGAAAG
>NW_008693222.1:0-11355 GCF_000695815.1 Acanthisitta chloris | reverse complement strand
TTTGGGTTGGGAGTGTCCTTAAAGATCATCTAGTTCTCACAGCCTGCTGTGGGCAGGGACACCTTGCTATTAATACATAAATTATAGACTATATATAATATAGTCTCTAAAAATAAACATATTTAAACGTAAATATGTGTAAATCTGTAATACAGAAATGCGTTCAACTGATTTCCTGCAAATCCTTAGTGCTTTGGAATCTCTCCATTTTTAGATCTCGATTTCCTTTGCAAATCCTGCAGGGTTTAATGAGGTTTGGATGTGTGCTTTGATATTTGTATTGAGTTTAATTGTCGTGCCTGGAAGGGGCCACGTGTGGCAGGGGAAGGGTCTGGCAGTGCCAGGCTGAAGTCTGTGCCATGGGACAGCTCCACCACATCCTGGGATGGTAAGCCTGGGATTCCAATGGGTACCACACATAGCATCTCCTTTTGCTATTGCTGCTTTGGGACAGCTCAAAAATGTCGTCAGTCGTAAAAGAGCAACTTTCTTCTGGATTTCATGCCTCTTGCCTCAGCTTGCCTGAGCCTGGCAAGCCCTGGGAACTAGTTCTGCTCCCATCCCAGGGGACTCGGTGTGGGAAAACTTGGACTCTGTGGAGTATAACTGTAGAAAGGTGTTCAAAAGGACGTTATTGCTTTTGCAATTACATTTATGTTTTGTATTCAGGGGAGCTACAGCCCTGCTCAGAGTGCCTGAGCAAAGGCATGGGTACCCTGGGATCCCAAAATACTGGTTTAAAGTGTCTCGCCCAGTGCTGAAGTGGCACCGGCGAGGGCTGAGCTGGGCAGATGTCAAGTGCTGTCACTCGTTTGGCCAAGGTTTTGCTGGGGTAGGAAACCCATCCCAGAAACCCTCCCTGAAACAGGTGTTGGGCTCTGGTACAGGACTATGCTGGATCCCACCAGGATTAGTCTACAGAATGCCAAGAACTATTTGTTTTTCTCTAAACTAAATCTTTCCTCTTTTTATACTGCCCTCTCCCCCAAAAAAATCCAAAACAAAAAATATTGAAGCTGTCTGCTGTAGCTCACAGTCACCGTTAGGAACCTGTTGCATCAAACTGGTGCTTATCTGCCTGAACACAAAAGGAAACACATAATGGAAGTTTTTCCCCTGGATAATAAACCAAGAGCACCTGCTTGTAGCAAAGCTGGAAAAACCTGTGACGTGAACTCGTATCTAAGAGGTTTTCAGAGCTGACTGCACAGTGTGCCCTGCTCTGGCAAGGGGGCCCCGAGGGGCTGGGGAGGAATGCTGGGGAGTTCAGGGCTGCTGTGCTGTCAAAGCCCAACGTGCCAGGGTGTGTTCAGCCTCTGGGAGTTGTGGAGGGTGTAGTGCTGGGCTGCTCCCCTCTGGTGCATGTGCTCCTCAGGATGCTTCACTCCTGAGGAAGCTTCATTCCTGGGATGCTTCAGCTAGTGCATCCCAGAGGGGAAACTTATCAAATTTTGTAGGAGAGCTTGTGGCAAATCTAAAATTTCATGAGATCCTGCTGGCCACTGGCAGATTTTCCACGTCTGTGTGTGATGACATCAAACAGCAGAAGGTCACGTTCGTCCTTGGGACAAGGACTTTCCTGCAGCCGTGACACAAGAGCCAGTGCGGATGGGGACACTAGGAAAAACATATCCCCCACTTCTGCAGGGTTCCCCTCCTCCAGGTGGGATCTGGAGGAGCACGTGGAGACTCCAGTCCCCGCTGAGCTCCTGTACTGACTGACAAAAGCCCTTCCAGGTGCTGGCTTGGTTTGCCATTAATAAGAGTCTAATGATTGAGAGGTTTTGGGGGGATTTTTCTAACTGCTCTGTGCCTTCTCCCCCCTCCACTCCTCAATCTGCCACAGGAGAGTCTATGGCTGTGAATCAGCCTCTGGTTTGCTGGAGTCAGCCTGTCCATGCTGGCAGCAGTCATGGAGTGTGGCTCTGCCCCTGTGACCAGGGCTCCCTCCAGTGAACCCCACCAATGAGGCTGCTGGCAAATCAACAGGATCATATGGCGCTGCAGCACAATTGTGGGACCAAATGTATTAATCCAGCCTTGCCAAACTGCCCTGGGCAGGCCCCTGGCAGCTCTGCTCCCTCCCTTGACAGGGATGGATAGAGGACAGCAGGGGAATGCTCCACTGGTCGTTTTTGAGGTGATGAGCAGAGTCCCTCCCGAGCTGCCCAGCTGCCAGACTCCCTTCTCTCTCCTTTGTTTTGTGTTTCTGTACCAGCTTTAGGATTTTGGTGCATCCAGCACAGAGAGTGTGAAACACTTGTCTAATTTAGGTAAAATGAGTTGAAAATCCCATTTCCCACGTGGGTTGGAGGAAGGCACCTGATTTAAACCTCTGCCGCCTGCCGGGATGACTGCACGGGGTATTCTTAGCTCTGCCGAGGAAGGAACTCTCCTGCCGCCTGTCAGCAGCATCCCTCCCGCCGCCAAGTATTTATGGAAAGTTTCAGAGAGCCTGTTGCCATTTCCAAGGGGAGTTAGTTGCTGTTGTTCTTGCAGACTGTGACTTTTGAGGGCTGCCAGTCCTGCAGCGCTGCAGCTCCCGCCCCGGCGAGCTCCTGGCGCATCCCCCAGGGCTTCGCTGCCGATCCTGTTGCCTATTCTTAGCTCCTTGGGGTTATTTGCAGTGATGGTGACTCAGAAAACTAATTATTGTGTCGAGGTTTCTGAAGGGGAAAAGAATCACTTGATGCATTGTGGTTTCCTTATTCCTGCTTTAACTTTTAATATTTAATACCTTCTGGCTCATTGTGAAAGGCTGTTGGACTTTCTTGAAGGATTTGGATAAACATCATTCATTTAGAAACTCATCTGTCCCCAAGTGAGTGTCACCTGTGGACTGTCCCCTCGTGCTGGCAGTGGCTGTGATGGGGTTGCCATGCCGAGTAAGGGGGTGGTTTGTGGAAGCCTGGGAAGGATGGCAGCTGTCCTGTGGTGCTGACCCTGGCTCTGGCAGCGACGGGGGGGTGGGTGGGTGTGTGGTTTCTGGGGCAGCTCAGCCCCAAGCATGTGGTGCACACACAGTCCCCTTGTGTCCCAGCGCTGGCCATAGCTCCCCCACAGATGTGTGCTGCCTGCTCACAGCAGTGACTGACGTCCCCTGCAGGGACACATCCAGTTCCCCCCTGCACTGCAGTTCCCTGGTGGCTGCTGGCTCTGGTTCTCCTGGTGTAAATGGGGCAGAGGTTTGCCACAGGGAAAGTAGAGGCTTGCCAAATATCTGGAGAAACTTCAGAGGTTGATCTGCTGATGGCTCTGGGCTGTCCCAGCCGGAGAAGTGCTCAGTGGAACCCACAGGGATTGAAATGGCATGTGGCCATCTCGCCATCTGGGTAGCAGCTGGCCAAGGAGTCTTTTGCCTTGTGAAGGGCTGAGGAGGTCACCCCCAGCCCTCCATGATGATAGCACTGAGGAGCTGATGTTCTTGGTGACTTGCAGGGAGGATCTGGAGCAGCTCAGGGATGATGTGCTGATCACACTGGCCAGGAGCTGCTCCTTTCTAAGGTGGAAAGGTTGCTGGAAGATCACAGACTTACAGGATAGTTTGAGCTGGAAGGGACCTTTTAAAGACCATTCAGCCCGCCCCCTGCCATGAGCAGGGACACCTTCCACTAGATCAGGTTGCTCCAAGCCCTGTCCAATCTGGTCTTGAACACTTCCAGGGATGGGGCAGCCACAGCTTATTTGTGCCAGTGCCTCACCACTCTCACAGCAAGGAATTTCTTTCCAATATCCCCTCTCACCCTGCCCTTTGGCAGTGAGTAGCCATTCCTCTTGTCCTGTCCCTCCATCCCTTATCCCAATTCCCTCTGCAGCTCTCTTGAAGCCTCTTTAGGTACTGGAAGGGGCTCTAAGATCTCCCTGGAGGCTTCTCCTCTCCAGGCTGAACACCCCCAGCTCTCCCAGCCTGGCTTCATAGCAGAGTGGCTCCAGCCCTTAGAGCATCTTCTTGGCTTCCTCTGGGCTTACTTCAACAGTTCCACATCCTCCTGATGTTGGGGACCCCAAGCACTGCAGGTGGGTTTCACCTGAGCGGAGCAGAGGGGCAGAATCCCCCCATCACCTGCTGCCCACGCTGTGGGGATGAGCCCAGGACACCGTTGGTTTCTGGGCTGCCAGTGCACATGGCTGAGTCAGATCCAATCTGTCTCCTCTCCAGGCTGACCACCCCCAGCCCTCCCAGCCTGGCTTCATAGCAGAGTGGCTCCAGCCCTTAGAGCATCTTCTTGGCTTCCTCTGGGCTTACTTCAACAGTTCCACATCCTCCTGATGTTGGGGACCCCAAGCACTGCAGGTGGGTTTCACCTGAGCGGAGCAGAGGGGCAGAATCCCCCCATCACCTGCTGCCCACGCTGTGGGGATGAGCCCAGGACACCGTTGGTTTCTGGGCTGCCAGTGCACATGGCTGAGTCAGATCCAATCTGTCACCCAGCAGTACCCCCAAGTCCTTCTCCCCAGGGCTGCTCTCAACCCACCCAGCCCCCAGCCCGTGCTGGTGCTGGGGGTTGCCCCCACCCAGGGGCAGGACCTTGCACTTGGCCTGGTTGAACTTCATGAGGTTCACATGAGCCCACTCCTCCAGCCTGCTCAGGTCCCTGTGGATGCCTTGTCCCTTCTCTCTGCTGAATTGACCACACCACACAGTTTGCTGTCATCTGAAAACCTGCTGAGAGTACAGTTTGGAGATCAGGGCCTGATCCTGCCTCTTTAATCCAAGTTTTTCAGAGCAGACAGGATAAAGTGAGAGGGAGGATTCACACTCATTTTGGCCCTTGCCTGCCAGGATCTTGCTCTTGCCTCCACCCCACAGGTTTGATCCTGAAGGCTTTGCCAGGAGCCCCCTGCAGCTCCCCAGGTACCACCATGGGTTTGATCCTGCCACTGTATCTCACCCATGCTCCATGGTACAGCATGGATCTCCTTGCACCAGCGAGGGGTTCAGGGCCACCCCATGCTCCCTGGCTTGGAGAGGGTGATAGCTGGTGACTTACTCAAATTCTTTGGGGAATGATCCTTTAAAATGATCCATCTCAAGTTTTGCTCTTGTGAGAGCTTTTAACTTTCTTCTGCTCCCAGAGCTGTTACAGCTGCCTCCCAGCCCCCTGTCCTGCCTGCCAGCCCCTGCTCTTTGCCCCAGCTCTCCATAGCACCATGGGATTCCTCTGGAGCAGGATGGTCACTGCCAGACTGTTACCATGGTGTTGGCTGTGAGTGATGGCCCATGGTTATCCCAGGGCCTTTAATGGTAGAGAGAAGGAAAATTAAGTTAAATTTGGGAGAGGAGACAATCAAAAATACTAGTGTCTGCTGTGTCTTCAGGAAAGGCAAGTTACCTCTGGGTTGGGGTGGGCACCTTGGGCATCCAGATATCTCAGCTCCTGACTTGCCCATTGCTGCATCCCAGTACTCCCATTTCTTGGGAGTACTGGCCATAGAATCACCAAGGTTGGGAGAGACCTTTAAGATCATCAAGTCCAACTGTTAACCTATCACTTCTGTAATCCATAAACCCTAAACCATATTTTCCACACCAGATCCAGACACCTCTTAAACACTTCCAAGGATGGTGACTCCACTACCTCTCTTGGCAATTCCCTGTTCCAGTGCCTGACCACACTAACAGTGAAAAAAATTTTCCTAATATCTAATCTGAATCTCGCCTGTCTCAGCTTGGTCTCTAAGCAGGAGAGTGCTCTAAGCTGTTTCTGGGGAAGCAGAGGGTGGAACAGCTTTGCTACTGTCCAGTGAAAACTGTTGTCATGTTTTAAGAAAACAGAACTAAAAGGGTTTGACCATGTCATTGGTCACTTGGCTGGTGCATGAGCCCCTTGCTGGGGCAGAGCCAAGCCTGCAGAGCAGGGGGAGCACTCTGGTGTTGCCAAGCTTGGCAGCAAGATGTTCCAGGCCGTTTTTGCTGAGGCAACAGGGGAAATCCCTGCCTGGCTTGGCCCCTAGCCTGTGGTAGCTGTTGGATGCTTTTCTGGGTGACCTTCCTTTGGCAGCCAGGCTTTGCTGCGGTCATGGGGGTGATGAGGACTGGTGGGTCAGAGCTCTTGCTGCAGTTGGAGAAACAACTCTGTCATGTCTCAGTGCCCTAAACCTCTCAGCTCAGTGCCTCCAGGGGAAGCCAGGGACCCTCTTAAGACATGGAGCAGGGAGTCCTCCCTGACCTTCGATTCATCCTGGTGAGAGGCTCTGTGAGCCTCAGCCAAGCCATCCCAGAGGGAGTGGGGAGCTGGGCTGGACCCCTGAGCATTGGGATCTGGATCTGGGCACAGCTGTAGCCCATGGTTTGCCCCGCACCTCTGGGGCAGCTGAGGTCACCTGGGCCTTGAAACCTGCTCAAGGGGACAGGTTAGTGTGACACTGCTGCCCCAGCCATGCCAGGGAGGGAGAGCTGGGTATTGCAGGGCTGCTTTATGCTCCATCACTCCCTTCTGCATCTGGAGGTGGCAGAGATCAGAGCCCCTGAAGCCCAGGGGATCCCATCCCTGGGGAAGACTGCCTTGATTTCTCATTTTCTGCCTTGTAGAGCAGCTGTTCTACCTCCCAAGACATCTGAGAGATGACAAGGCACGGCCATCCCACAGGGATGAATAACAGGGAGCCTGAGCCCCAGAACTGCAGCAAACACCCAGGCCAGCTGCCTGCCCAGGCCACTGGGGCTGGAGAAGCCACTTCACTGGGAGATAGACCTGAGCTAGAACTCGAGCTGCTGTTGGACTGGGATGTGTACAGGCTCATCATGCCTCCCCTGCACCTTTCCCATTCCACGCTGCCTAGAGCAGATGGGGCTTCACCAGGGTGGAGGACCACTCACAGGCTCCATGGCCTCTTGGTTGACAGAGCCATGAACTGGGGGTCTGCCCATGAACTGGGGGTTTACCCTCTAAGTGCACCCATGTCAGTGTGCCAAGCATGGCAGCACCCAGCTGTTCCCTCTCCCTGTATGGAGCTCCTGATGGCATTTTAATGCTCTTTAGTGTCTCTGAACCAAAAGGCTTTTTCTTCACGCAAATAACACCCTGCGCCTTGTGGCTGCCATCCCTGGGAGCTTGGCAGTCATTAATGAAATCAGCGAGTGCTGACCTCCTCCCACGCTGGGGGAATGTGTTTCCACAGGAGTGAAACAGTGATGAGTGCAGATGGAGCAGAGACTTGCCAAGGGCTGTCATGCGAGGCTGGACATGAGCCAACAGCATCCTGGGCTTATCCCCACAGCATGGGCAGCAGTGAGGGGGGATTTTGCCCCTCTGCTCTGCTCAGGTGAGACCCACCTGCAGTGCTGCCTCCAGCTCTGGGGACCCAACATCAGGAGGATGTGGAGCTGCTAGAGCAAGTCCAGAGGAGGTCACAGAGATGCTCTGAGGGCTGGAGCACTTCTGCCATGGGGCCAGGCTGGGAGAGCTGGGGGTGTTCAGCCTGGAGAAGGGAAGGCTCTGGGGAGACCTTAGAGCCCCTTCCAGTGCCTAAAGGGGCTCCAAAAGAGCTGCAGAGGGACTTGTGACAAGGGCCTGGAGGGACAGGACAAGGGGAAATGGCTTTCCACTGCCAGAGGGCAGGGATAGATGGGATACTGGGAAGGACCTGTGAGGGTGGTCAGGCAGTGGCACAGGTTGCCCAGAGAAGCTGTGGCTTTCCCCTCCCTGAAAGTGTTCCAGGCCAGATTGGATGGGGCTTGGAGCAATCTGGGCTAGTGGAAGGTGTCCCTGCCCATGGCAGGGTGGGTGGCAACTGGTTGGTCTTTAAGGTCCCTTCCGACCCTAACCAATCTGGGACTCTGTCCTTGCCCTGCCCACTGTGAGGAGCTTGGTGTGCTCCTGACTTTGAGATAGTGTTTGGCTCTATCCCTGACAGCTCTGGTGAGTGGGTCCCCTGGGACACCCCACCTGTGAGGGAGGGGACACAATGTGGGGCTCGGTGCAGGCACCCAGCCCTCACTGCTGCTTTCAGACACAGCATCTCATGCCCTTGGAGATGCCACCACGTGGAACAGCCCATAGCACACAAAAGTGCCAGAACCACCTTTTTGCTGCCCCCTCGGTCCCATCTGAGCCCCCAGGGTGCAGGAGGGCCATGCTGCCAGCCACTGCTCATGCATTATTCCTTTTTCTCTCCCTTTTACAGGCCTTTGCACTGAAGCCAAGTGAAGAAACTCACAATTGCACTACACACCTCTTAACTCCAATTTCTCTGACAACAAAGCATCTCCCCCACCACCAAGACCTCGAGGGCTGTTTTTTCCCTCCCTGTCTGTCACACCCATCTCTGTGCCTGGAAGCCAGTGCCCAGCAGTAGCTCTAACTCACCGTCCATCCCGCTGGACCACTCCTCACCATGTTTCAGCGTCTCACCAGCCTCTTCTTCAGCGACAGCAACACGCCAGAGGGCCTGGAGGAGCCCAAACCCTTTGTTGAGGAGGAGGAGGAGGAGGATGGCTGGCTCATAATTGATCTTGCAGGTGAGGAAAGCAGCAGGACTGGCTTCCCACAGCATCTGCTGCACCTGCTCCCTCCAGAGCTGGGCAAACCCCTTGAGATGTCAGCAGATGAGCTTCCACCATATGGGATCAGCTCTGCCCTTCATCCTTCCTGCCCTGGTCCCCTTGCCCTGCCCATGGTGCCCAGCCCTGTGGTCACCACAGCAGCCTGAGCTGCTCCTCCTTTTTCCCTTTCCTCTCCAAATGATGGCTCCTGATTTTCTGCCAATGTGGGAGCAGCACTAGCATCATCAGTCAGGGCTGCTGCCACCCAGCGACCTCCAGGTGCCCCTGTGCCAGGATGGGACCTTGGCATGGCAACCGCCAAGATCACACAGAGCTTTGATGTGATCCTGCCCCCTGGGGATCGGTGGGGTGAGGACCCAAGCCCTCGTGGTCTCTTTTCCAGGAGGGCTTGGGTCCTCCTTTTCCAGGAGGACTTTTCCAGGAGGAGCCAGGCTTGGCCACTCCTTGCCCTGCCCCTGCTGAAAGCAAACCAGGAGCCTGTTCCTTTGGGGAACCCCAGTCCTAGGGCACTGGTGGGGGGCCAGGGTTGTCCCCATGTGAGGGCAGGTGGCAGTGGTGCCTGCCTGTCCCAGCTGGGGTTGTGCCTCCAGTGATCTGGCTGTGTTTGGGTCATTTGACGGGAGCAGATCTCAGCTCCAAAAGGGTTATCTTCCCAAATAATTCCCAGTGCCCATGCCAAGCACAAGGGATGTTTGGCACCTGGTCTCTGTACCTAGAGACCCCACAGGTCTCCCTGTTCCCAGGGATGGTGACAACCATCCAGGGCCCTGTTTGACTCCAACCAGTCGGATTGAATTCCCCTTGTGCAGAGCTCCAGCTCCATTCAGATCTTGGTGTTTCTGTTGTAGCATTGATAACTCAGCCAATCCCAATGATATTTTTATGACCTTTTCCTTGGAAATCCAGCAGCGACCACAGACAAGCCTCCTTGCTGGTGCAGGAGTTCCTGGTGGCTGTGCTCTGCTTTGGCAGCCTCTGGTTAGTTGTGGTGCATAGGGGAGTGCAGATGTGTCCTGCAGGTTTAGGAGGAGGTTTTCGTCCTCCCTCTTGCAGGCAGCAGTTCTCTGCCTGACCCCACACGCTCATTTTTGTGATGTGAGTGGTTCATTAGGGTTTTTCCCTGTATGCAGTGACCTGGAGAGGGGATCAGAGCAGGGACTAGCCCAGGATGGGGGACAGAGCCAGCCCTGTGCATGGTGGAAGCACTATGGAGAGCTGGTGGAGGTGACGGGTGATGTGGGCATGGGCAGCTGTGGAGGATTCCCTGTCCTCTGGGCTCTCAGGTGGTCGTCCAGGGGGGTGTCACAGCAGTGACATGGGAGGGGGCTGGTTGCAAGAAGGTCTGTGGAGCAGTGGGCATGAAGCCACCACATGTCTGGGCCAGCTGGCAGCAGCTGCAGTGTGCCTAAAGCATGGCAGAAGGAGCCAGGGATTTCCTCAGCCAGAGAAACTCTGGGCTGTGCCCTGACCCCTGGGTACCAGACTGCAGCTGGCTCAGAGGGGTTGACTCTGGTACAAAACACTCCCATATTTTTCCCAATGAGGCAGCTAGGCTTTTGGTGCAGTGCTGGCTTCCAGCAGCGTGTCTGCCTGTGACCTGCCACCCCACTGCTAATGCCCATTGTCCCAGCTGCCACCTGTTCCAGCAGCAGTCCCTGGGCAGTGGGGGGATGGGTGCTTTCAGCCCTATTTCTGAGGCTGGAGTTATGCCAAGCACTTTAAAAACCAAACCCAGAGGCTCCAGCCTCATCCTTCCCCTTGGAGCCACAGTGGCCAGCAGCAGCTCCCAGCCTGGCTCCCTCCTGGCAGCCTAGGGATTCGCTCTCTCTCAGCCTGGTCATTGCCCCATGTGTTGCAAAATGCACCTGAATTACTCCGATCTTCCAAGAGTGAAATATTCCTTGTGACATTAAAACCCACCTTGGTGAAGGATGGGGACAGGTAGCCCTGGACAGGCTGTGCTGGTCCCCTGTGCCCACAGCCCTCCTGTTGTGGGAGTGCTGCTGGACCAGGGACACTCCAGCCAGGCTCGATGGATTTCTCCAGGTGGACAAATGATCTCCAGCCTGGCATGTCAACAGCTATTAATAGCCTGATATCCACTGACCTGGACAAAGACACTCTTGTGATTACAAGGCCAATTGTGGCCTGTCCTGAGGCCTGGGCTGGGGCATAAGCTGTGGGAGGAGCTGGGGATGCACTGAGTGGGGAATACCAGCCCCGTGCTCATGCACTGCATTTCTCCACACAAGAATATATTCACCTGTGGTTCCTCCTGCTCCCTCACCCAGCCACAGGAACACGTGTCCATACAGACACTGCACTGCCTCCCCCCTCACTGACACTGGTTCCTTTGAATCTCTGATCAGTCTGGGAATGTGTCTGGGCATCCCAATGAGCCCAACATTAGGTACAGGCTCCCTTCTGATTACACCACAAGTAATTCCAAGCACAGACAGCCTAGACAAGCACCAGCCCAAGTGCTTTTGCCAAGTGGAGATGATGAATGGAAAGCTGGGGTATTGGAGGGGTGTGGGGAGCAGCTCCTGGATCAACCACCCAAAACTTGGCCTCCAGTGGAGTGAAGTTGAAGGCACAGTGAAAACCTTTGCTGAAGAATTTATTCCCGTGATTACTTCCAGAGAAAAGGTGTGGACTGTTTTTCCCCGTGTGTGCTCTTGGTTTCCATGTTTGCAAAGCACCGGGTTGTGTTTGTGGGCACGGCCGTGCCCGTATTCCTCCGGAGCGGCACAGCACGGCACAGGTGCCATCGGAACAGGCAAAAGCAGCTTTTCTCCCTGGCCAAACTTCTTCCTTCCTTTGGAGAAGGCAAAAAAAGAAAAGCATTG
>NW_008693221.1:0-1027 GCF_000695815.1 Acanthisitta chloris | reverse complement strand
AGAAATGAAATGGCAGAGAAAGAGCCTCCGCCACCGCAGCCTGCGCTATGGGAAGCTGAAACCTCAGGTCATCAGGGAAATGGACCTGCCCAGTCAGGACAATATTTCGCTAACGAGCACAGAGACTCGTCCTCCGCTCTATGTTGGGCCCTGTATATTGAATAGGCTCATTTCATTCGTTAAGAGCCGGCTAGAGAAAGTTAACATTATGTTGATATAACGCCAACAATTGCGTTAAGAATGTTTTTGTTTAGAATTTCCCTTAGATATCCCCAGATATACCCCGCTACTCCCAGTCATCCCCCACTTACCTTTTGCTTAGCGTGCCTTCTGTTTTCTATTCAACTTGGGATACATATTTCAAGATTGTTATAAAGTATAAAATAGGAACAGCATGCATTTAGTATGTTTTTATCCAAGTTTACGATATATATATATTTTTAAGATTGTTATATTTTAGCCAATTTATTTATGCATAGGGAGGGGGAAAAGTAGGTAGTTAGGGTCTGGCAGCCGGAAGATACCGCGTTGTACGGAAAGATAGGGCTCCTCTCCTGATATTTTTCATGGCCAATAGTGTTTAGCCTAGCTTATAAAGTAAGCAGACAGAAGTGACGTTGTAAAACCCAAGCTATATAATACTGTACCACCTAACAATAATGCCATTTGCCATCCACCACATTGGTGTGTGTGAGCAGATGGCCCGAGCGGCCTGGCATTGGTCACCGTGCCATTCCTGAAACAGGTTGCCACGCCACCAAAGGCAACATGCAGGGGCCATCACCCCCCACAGCCTGGGTACCCACGGGGTGGCACCAACACCTGCCAGGTAGGAGTGAGCCAGGAGAGCTCAGCACAGGGAGCCCCAATCCCCAGACACAGCCCGGCCCCCCTCCCGGCCCTGGGTGTCTGCTGCCGGGGCTGTGCTGTCCTTCCCCATCCATGTGTCCCTGTCCCGTGTCCCTCTCCCATATCCCATATCTGCCCTTCCCCATCCATTTGTCCTTGTGCCATATCTGCCCTTCCC
>NW_008693220.1:0-611 GCF_000695815.1 Acanthisitta chloris | reverse complement strand
TCACACCATAATACGAGATTACACTTAATTTAACATAGTAGGTAAGTATAAAGTTCATGTGTTTTTAACATCCCTAAAAACCTGAGCCTGATCCTTCAGCAATTTCCAGTGCCCAACTTTCAGAAGACAGACTCAGGGCTGTAAAGGACAGTCTTTATTCACTGTACAATACCTTTACTACTTTAAGAGATTAAACTTACCTTTTTAACCACATCACTTTCTTCATCCAAGCATGCTTGGTACAAAGTTCTAAGCAGTAGCTCCATGTGTTGTGTGATGTGATCCTCTGCATGGAGCAATAATGTATACAACAGTTGGGATGCTTTGATTCTTGTGCCTTCAACCCAGTCTGTTATGTCATGACAGAGACCTGGAAGAATTTTGGAGAGGTTCCTTGACACAAGTTCTCGACAGCCTAGTCCTGGGCGAGTCTCTAAAAGAAACAACCAAAGGAAATATCAAAGAAAAAGCCAAGGCACATTAATCCTTAGAAAAGCTTAAAAGCCCCAAGGTAAGAGCTAGGAGTGTTTGCTTCAGCATAGAATGAAATACAACACAGAACAGCCTTCCAGGAGCTGAAGGGGCTCCAGGGAAGCTGCAGAGGGACTCTG
>NW_008693219.1:46982-52760 GCF_000695815.1 Acanthisitta chloris | reverse complement strand
CGAGGCTGCCACGTTGGAGCGCTGAGCGCCGGGGACGCGGAGGTGAGCCGGGATGGGCGAAATTCTCCGCTTCCCTCCGCTTTTCTTTCCCTTCTTGCGGGTGCCGCTCCCGCTGGCCGCGCGGGGTGTTCGCCCAGGGTGGTGCAATAAGACGCCAGAACGAGCTGCTTGTCGGCAAGGGTTTTCTTGGGGGTGGTTTGTTTCCTGGGTTAAGCAGAGAGGTGCTGCTCGGATGCTGCTAGAAGAGGGTTTTGCAGAGCGGTCGAAGCTTTGCCCACGTTTTCCTGCGTTATGGGTTTGTTCGGTAATCATTAGCTTCCTCCCATCAGCTTCCTCGGTGTGTCGGTGTTACTCTGCCAACAGGGAGTTATTCCTCCCTTTCCCCCCCCGGCTGTGCTCTGGAGGGGATGGCTTAGGTGTCTGTCGGTGGGATATTGTCCTGGTTTTGGCTGAGATGTGTTCGTTTTCAGGGAAACAATTGGCTGCGTCTGCCAAGTTCTGCTGCAGCTGCTGAATCCGTGGCAGTGCAGTCTCACCATGCTCCATTTCAGCATCACCTTTCTTGGTCTTGTTTTGTAGCAAAATGAAGCTGAAGGAGATAGACCGTACTGCCATGCAGGCATGGAGCCCTGCCCAGCAGCACCCCATTTACCTGGCCACAGGTGAGTTTTTGGGAAGCATGTTCTAGCAGGCCTTGGGTGACTGCCATGAAGTCACCGTGATTGAAAGTTGTAGGAGTTTCTTTGTGTCCTGGAGGCTGTTGTGGTGTCTTCAGTGGAGCTCTCCATTTGTGCAGTGCATTAAGTCATGCTTTGTATTCTGCACGTGACAGCAAGCATCCTCCTCTTTCTGCCAGGGGAAGGTGACAGCTATGCTAACCACTAGTCCTTTGTGGCTTGTTTGTAATTTGGATCATTTTCTGTGCATCATCCCAAATCTTGTGGAGGTCTTATTGGTTAAGAAACACCCAAAGGGGGAACCATGGAGAGGAGGGTTATGTAGAACCACATCTAACTAACAGAAACCTGGCTCTATCTCAGGGTCCTTTTTGCAAGGATGATGTTTTTATGCCTCTCCTTGTGCTGCATTTGCAGTTACTGTTTCATGTATTGTGGCTTTCTCACTGCTAGCTGTGCTTCTTTGCAGGTACATCAGCTCAGCAGCTTGATGCAACCTTCAGTACAAGTGCTTCTCTAGAAATATTTGAGCTGGACTTATCAGACCCTTCACTGGATATGAAGACCTGTGCCACATTCTCCTCCTCCCACAGGTAGGCAGTGTTGTAAGGGAAAAGTGATGTCTGTGGAGCTGTTGTACTTCATGCGGTTTCTCTGCATTTGGTGAGGAGAGCAGCAGAAGTTCAGTGCTGAAATATGAAGAAAATGTGAAATTGTGAAAATGCAGTGGCAACTTTTCACACTGCCCCATCCTGTTTGCATTTTGATGCTTCAGGGAGATTCCTGTAACATAACTAAATCAGGTTGTGGTGTGTGTGTTCCCACAGCTGGGAAGCAAAGTTTCTGACTGTACAACTCCACTTAGCTCTTAGTTCCTTACCATGTGCTATCCAGAGAAATACTCTTAGCATCAAAACATTCAATTTCCATCTCAGTAGCTCTTGTAGTGGCTCTCTATGGCAGGTGGTCCAAGGGCTACTGCTCATTGTGGGTGAGTGAAACAGCAACAGTTTCTGCTTAATGTCCTATGGGCAAAGCTGATATCAGCATGTCCTACTGACCTGCTCAGAGTAGGATGAGGTGTTTGATCTTTTAGAACTTTACTATTCTACCTTATTTTAGCTGTGACTGAGATTTTCCAAGGCTTGCCATTTGCTTACTGAACTTCAAAAAATACCTCCTGATAGCCAGCAGTGCTCCTTTGAAAGTACCTCCCTTGAGCAGCACCACAAGAACTTGACTTTGCCCCAGAAAATGCATCACAAAGGAGGTCGAGGGTTGTTTGTTTGTTTTGATTCACGATAAGCTATCTGTGTACAGGAGGCTTTATTTTGGTTTACAGCAAATTCAAATGTCCAGGTGATTAGACCCACAAAAGATAAATCTTGCAGTAAGTTTCCTGAATTGCCCTTCAAGGAAAGTTTTGCACTGCTTTTGTAGAACTTTATCTTGGAAAGTGCAAAGGGCAAGAGGAAAGTAACTGCACAGCTAACTCTTAGTTTTGTTCCTCACTTTCCTGCTTTCATTTTGGATTATCTTAAATCGTGTTCAGTCTTGCTGGTGGTGCTTGGACAAATCTGTCAGTCCCTCCATTTCTCATAAGCTTTCCTGATTAGGTGCAGAAGTATAAAAATCATACCCAGGGAATGGGTCTGTGTGATATTGCAGACCAGTTTCAGTTTGTAGCATCACTCTTCAGTGAGCCCCTGCTGTGATCTGAACACCAGGAGACTGAGCACTTGGCTCTTAGTGTTTCCCACCCAGCACATGCTCTTTGTGTAGCTTTCTGCAGTATGTGTTTTGTCATGCTGAAGTTGCTATGATTTCAAGAAATTACTTGAAGACTGCCCAGACAAAACAAAGAGAGAATAATGCTGAAGTAGCTCCTTGCCATATTCCAGTCACTGTGGCTTTGTTTGCTGCTTGCATAAGAGCTGATACATGACTGTGTCATTTTACATAGAAGGAATTCATTCTTTGCATGGCTAAATGCACAGGAATGCTGTTTGGCTTATGCAGCAAGTTTATTGAGTTGCAGGAAATTTGGGTGTTTACAGATGGACACAGTGGTGTGAAAACACCTGATTCTGGAAGTATGCTTAATTCCTCATTATTTAGCTAGAAACATAGATTGTAGTCCAAGAGACCTATCTGTGATGTGTGTAAGCCACTTGCTGAGGCAGATGAAACACTTGCACATCCAAAAGCACAGATGTGGAAAAGGATGTGGAATTTTTCTAGTTGTACCTATTTCTTCTCTTGTATGAAGCTGCTCACAAACAGCATAGGTTTACCCCCAGGCTACAGTTAGATGGGCTTACAGTCCTAACTTTGATTACTCCTATTGTTTTGCAAAGGTGAGATCAAAATCAGGTGCAGTTGGCACTTACCTGATTTTACAGCCAGCAGGTTAGAGATGTTATCAGTTTCCAGGTTATTGGTTGTGCATGTTGTGTCTTGTTAATGAGCAGAACTGGGACAGTCTTAGGGCTTGTAAGTACAGAGACTCATCCTTAAGGAGAAGTGCAGACAGTGCTTTTCTCTGGTATGTGTGTTTGCTGCAGTCTGGAGGCTTGGGGTGCATCAGCATTGGGGAGTGCTGGATAATTACAGACTCTGGGGACCTCTGTGTCTTACAGGTACCACAAGCTAATCTGGGGCCCACACAGCATGACCTCAGCTGAGAGAGTCTCTGGAGTCCTGATTGCTGGGGGAGAAAATGGAAGTGTCATTCTGTATGACCCAGCCAAAATCATAGATGGAGACACCGAAGTAATAATTGCCCAGAAAGACAAGCACACAGGGCCTGTAAGAGCACTCGATGTCAACATGTTCCAGGTTGGTTTTCTGTTGTTTTTCATGGCATACTATCCTAGGTGAGTGGCCTATCTTAAATTGTAACCTAAAATGTTTCTATTGCTTCCCCTACCCTGAAAAGCATGAATTAAATTTGGTGTTTGTGTGTCTGTTGGTATTTAATAGGACAAACCTATCCTGTCCTGCGTTTCAGGATGGGGAATGAAAGTGCTTAAGGTGTCTGCTTCACTCCTTCCTCTTGTCAGTTCACATGTCAATTTTGTGGATCTTTCAGCTCAGCCTATGTGTAAAATAGAGGTGTTTTCAGCCAGTCTCCTTTTCTTTAGCCGTGTGCAAGTATTGTTCCCATCACACAGGAAGTATTTACATGCTCTCACTCATGTTTCTGGGAAAATCTGATTTCAGGTATCTCCTCTGGGGATCAGGTAGGATCCCTCCTCATGGCCTCTAAGTATTGTTGCTTGGAAAGAGGAGACAGTAAGGAAAGACAGCCACGTGGCCTCTTTAGCAGAAGAGCTCTCAAAACCAACAAGCTTTCCCACATCCCTAATGAACATTTACTCCCCTCTAGGTGCAGTGTGTTGGTTTCTCCTTGTCCCCAGCAGCTGTGCAAGAATTCAGTTCCTAAATACCACTTCTGTCCCTGCACACTTGCTTTCAGCAGAGCTGCCCTGTGTTCATTGTGACCTCTCTGAATCACAACCTTTCTCTTCCTGCCTGCTGTGAAGTCTGGACTTGCTTGTCATCAGCTATGGGATGTGATCAAAGGGTGCTTGGTGCCCTTGGCTCATGTCACCCTGCCTGGACTTTTGCATCCCAGGTGCAGGATCACTCACTGTGGCTGTGTGCCAGGGGCACAAATGCCATGCTCTGTCTGGAGCAAAGCTCTGTGGTGCAGCACAAGTGTCACTACTTTCCCCTCACCTGTTTGTGGCTGTGCCCTTGCAGCCTCTTCATGAGTGTTTGCTGTGCAGTGAAGGAGCACTCCACAAACCAGCAGCTCCAGTCTTAGCATGCCAGTCTAGTGTAGTGTGTGGATGTTTTTAATTAACTCAATCTTACCTGCAATCTCAGAAAAACTTGTGCTTTTTTTTCCCCTAAGCTGCTCTGTGTGAGCCAAAAGCTATATCCTGAGCTGACAGGGGAAATGGACAGAGTCCTGCAGATCTGATGCCTCCCAGCAGCTAAGACTGTGAAAGCTGATGCTGAAAATACTCTTAATGTCTATTACTGTGTCTTACAGACTAATCTGGTGGCTTCTGGTGCTAATGAGTCTGAAATCTATATCTGGGACTTGAACAACTTTGCTACACCAATGACACCAGGAGTGAAGACACAGGTACCAGATTTGTATTTATTAAATTCTGCAGAGCAGACTGATGAAAAATATGCCTGTCAATGCCAGTTTTAAAGCTGACTCAAGGGGGATGGGCGGGGAAGCCTCTTGAAGTCTAACTTTAGTAGTTAATTGTATCTAGCAATGAGCTACATTTTTGGCAAGGTTAGATACATTCCTTAAGGGGTGGTACTTTAGCAAAATAAAAATACTTTCCTGCATGTTGATCTCCAGTGACTTTCCTGAAGGCCAACAAAAATAGGATTTCTGTTAGTACTGAATGTTTGTAACATGCTTATTAGACTGTGGGGTTTGGGATATTTGTCTTGAAGGTACATGTACAGGACAACAGGAGGAAGATAGAAACTAACTGCTGAGCAGTCAGACCATGAGGCAGTAGGTTTTGCAGCTCCCTTCTTGGGTTTCAGGGAGGGGTTTAATTGCTATACTCATAGTTGTGTCTCTGAAAGATCTCTGGGGAAAAGCAATAGTCTTTTGTGCTTTGTGCCTTGTGAAGGAAATAGAAGAATGGGAGGAAGTGGTTTCAGTATGCTTCTGTAGCTGTTACAAAATTGCACCAGAAGTTAGTGGTTACTGGAAAATCTGTTTATTACTGCATGGTAATTTGGAGACAAGAAAGTGAGCAAACAGGGTGAAAAGTAATCTTCAGATAAATAATTTTGTTTTAGACTTTATGGATTTTGATACTGTGTTTAGTCCAAGTCATTTATTAACACAGGCATTTGGGAGGATGCTCACCTTAAAGATCCCTGGAGAAGACTTTTATATTTTTTTATGTCTGATAGTAATTTTCATAGAATCATTGAATTTTAGTAGTTGGAATGGACCTTACAGATCATCTAGTCCCAACCTCCTGCCCTGGGCAGGGACACCTCCCACCAGAGCAGGTTGCTCAAGGCTCATCCAACCTGGCTGTGAACACTGCCA